>NC_084648.1:32460723-32588878 GCF_019802595.1 Syngnathoides biaculeatus
TCACCAACGAGGCTAGGTCATGAAGCGGTGGGAGTCATCAGGAGCGAAGAGGATGATCGAGAGAAGGACCAGAGCCAGGACCGCCACCATCACAGCCATCCCGAAGTCTCTCCAGCTCCAGGATGACTCATGAGAACTCCCCAGCTCCTGTCGCCGTTGAGACAAGGGCGTGGGACGGCCGCGGACCGGTCGCCACTGGTACTCCTGGACAGGAACGTGAGGCGGCTGGGGAACCGTCGCCACCCCCTGGAATGGAACGTGAGAAGGCGGCAGCAACATCACGACCTCCTCCTGGATGAGAACGTGAAAAGGCGGAGGCAGCATCACCAACTCCACCTCCTCCTGGACGGAAACGTATGGGCGTGCCTGTCGCCGACAGAGCAGGAACGGAGAGCGACCGTGGACCGGTCGCCGACGAAGCAGGAACAGGGAGCAACCGCGGACCGGTCGCCGACGAAGCAGGAACAGGGAGCGACTGCAAGCCGGTCGCCACTGGTGCTCCAGGGCACAGACGAGAAGCTTCAGGTATCCTTGGCCCTCTCTCATTGGTCTCCTTTGGTCCGCCGGATGTTGGCCCGACTCCTCCCCTGCAGACTCGCGTGCTGGCTCCTCCTGGTGGTGGTTTCCTGACAGTAGTTTATCCACCAACTGCCTCTGAGTCCTGTCGTCTCCGTATCCTTCTTGCAGTTACCACCGTCTGTTCTAAAACATTCCATTCTTGCACCACATACCCTGTTTCGTTCCACCAGTCACACACTCAGCACTTTACAGTCTCACACTTTCATACACAGGATGCAGCAACATCTAATGAACTACTTTAAGCTCAAACTCTTATATTCCTTTATTCCCTCTCATGACCTCAGACGACCGAGGTCATCACTCAAACACCTTATTTTATTGTTAAACACAAGTTAAAAATCAATAACCAGAAGCTAAAAATCAGCAAAAAATTAAAAATTAGTAGAAAATTAAAAATCAGTACAAAAATTTAATTCTAGGAGAAAATCAGTCGAAAATTTCATTCCCTCCTCATGGCCTCAGGTCCCTAAGGCCACCTTCACATACTCACATCCCGGACTCCCGGAGGGCCACAGCTGTCTCGGCCTCCTGGGGGTCCTTCTGAGGGATCATCATGTACAGGCCACCCGGAGGGAGTGGCCCCAACGTGCGTTCAATTGTCTTAACAGTTAATGATCTGATACATGGAATACAGCAACATCCACATAACACCATAATAGCAGCAAACACAGCGATATAAATCAGTACTGATGCAATCAAGCATTTATATTTACCAAAGACGTTTAACCAGTCAGAATACCAACTGGTGTCCACACCTGAGTGCTCCTTCATTTTGTTACTTAGCGTGCGCAGACCCTCCAATGCCTTGATAAGGCGACCGTCATGAGACGTATTGTTGGGAATCAGAGTACAACACTGATCCCCAAAAATACCACACACTCCTCCTCTTTCAGCTAACAACATGTCTAAGTCCATTCTATTTTGGAATGCCATAAGAGACGTGGCAGCCAATTGCTCATGCACTGCCTGGAGTGCTGAGGTGGTGAAGTTCGCCAATCGTTGGACCTTATAGTGGACATAATTAATCCGGTCCACATTTTGTTTACTGTAACGAACAGGAAAATACTCTCCCATCCTGCCGCCACTTGATCCACCAATTTGTATTCATCAGGGACCCCTCTCGGAACTCCAATTGCATCTATGTACGTGGGGTCTCCTGCATTCAACCATTCTTGCATGTCCCTTTTCTTCCTCCCAAGGAAGGGGATTCTTCCCCACTGTCCAACGCCTTCCCAATCCATTCTGGTCAGATCTAATGCTGTCACACTAATTGGCATGATCAGCGTTACTAGGGCGCACTTACCTGAGGCATCGGTGGGAAGCCTATCATACAACACTTTCGCTCCACACCACAGCCAAACATCAGCACGAGCGAGAGGGATTCCTGCTGGCAAAGACACACTTTCATTCCACCATGACTCCTGGATACTTCCAATCCCAGGGCCAGTCCCATTTAAATTTAGGCAGGTGAAATTTTGTTTCGCAACTTGGGTGTCAAAAATAGGCATTTTCTCTTCCATACCGTGGTTGATAATTGTCCAATTTATCTAACAAATCAAGCCATTGTTGAGTCCAGTTGAAAATTGTCACCCAAGCGTTCACCTGTGTCGGTTGTTTTCACTTCAGATTTAGCAGTAGTTGTTGTGTCTGTGTCAGCGTCTTACCACCATCTTGCTCTGCTTCATACCATACCGTTCCATTACAGGAATGGTACACCATCACTCGTGTTCCTTTCGCTCCATCACTTCTGTCATCCCGCACCAAATGTTCAAACGCCAACATAGTCCACACAAAGCACAAGCCAGCAAGCAAAATAGTCAATAAAGTTAAACATTTGCATCGTCGTCGTCTTTGTTCGGACACTTTCGAGTCCGACTTTGATCCAATTCTCGCCACCTTCACATTCCCTCTCTTGACCTGCCCGTCCGGGCGGTCAACCTTTAAGCTCACCATTGGCAGGCACAAATTCTGGGGCCGGGCGCAACTGTGAGTAACGGTACCACTTTTGTCCTTTAGTTTCCAATTAGACGGCGTGTGAAGTTCTAGCCAGAACCCTAAACGGTCCTTTCCAGCGAGGTTCAGTCCACTTCCGGGAAAGCACCCGGAGGTAGACGTACGGAGTGATGTCCGACTCCGGTGATGCTGATGACGAATCTGCAACCGCCTTGTCTGTGACCTGCGCAGACACACTGGATACAAGTGAATGAAGGTACTTCCAGTATGCAGCGTGTGATAAATCAGGTGTCGGTAGGTCACCTGGCGGGACCAAGGTGGAGGCAGGCCCTGGCATTAGGCGACCAGTTAACAGTTCGAATGGCGCAAAACCTGTTATTTTGTGAACAGTTTGGCGGACGACCAACAGGGCTAGGGGAAAGGCTTGCAACCACGTCATTTTTGTTTGAGGCATGATCTTTGCCAATTTTTCTTTCAAATTCCTGTTAAACCTTTCAACTTTGCCTTGGCTCTGGGGGTGGTACACACACCCAAAGCGATGCTTCAGCCCTAACAGCGCCTCCACTTTAGCCATTGCTTTGTTGTTAAAATGTGTCCCATTATCAGATCTGATTAAAGCAGGAAAACCATGTGTCGGAATATAATGATTCACCAAAGCTTTAATGACTGACGTGGTGTCTTCCATTGCACACGGCTACGCCTCCGGCCAGCGTGAATAAGAATCCACAATGACCAGAAGGAACCGCTTCCCGTTGACCATGTCAATCATGTCCGTGAAGTCAATTACAATTTCTGCTCCAGGCCAGGCCACAGGGGAGAATGCCCCTGGCTTGGGTTTCAATGTCGGTCGTGCATTAAATGTTTGACATAATTCACAAGCCGCCACAAACTGCCAGACCACCTCCTGCAACCTTGGATGCCACCACTGACGAAGTTTTGGAAGCATTGCCTGAGGCCCCACATGTGCCACTGTATGGGCCTCAGTCAACACCGAGGTCATGAGTCGTCCTTCAGGGAGGACCGCCTGGCCTCTGGGACCCACCCAAAGACCATCCGATCGCCTGACCGCCTTTGATGCGATCCACATAGATTTTTGTTCCAGAGACGACTTACCTTGTGCGTCCATAATGTCCTCCAGTGTAACCTCGGGTGCCACTGGAAGATCCGGGGGTTCCCCATCCCAGACCACAGCCGTGGTTGCTTACATCATCTCGTCCTGAGGGGTGTACCCAGCCACTTCTTTCGCGAGAGCATCCGCCCTCTCATTAACTTTTGCCACCATGGTGCTGGCCTTTGAGTGTCCCGGGACCTTTACAATCGCCAATTCGTGGGGATCCTTAATTGCGTCATACAATCGCTCCATCAAAGTTCTGTGAGCAATTTCTTTGCCTTTCGCTGTTAGCCAGCCATTGTGCAGCCACCCCTTTAGGTCAATCAGGGCAGCCGACGCTGCATATGCCGAATCAGTATATACAGTTAATTGCTGTCCTGGACACTGTTCCAAGGCCAACACCAGAGCCAACACCTCAGCCGCCAGGGCGGAGGGTTTTATTGTCAACTTCTGAGCTGTCACCGGGAGGAAGAAAGAACCTTTCCACTCCACCACTGCCGCTGCTGCGTGGAGTGTCCCATCCTTGGCACGCCAACAACACCCATCCGTGAACATAACCCGTCCACCTTCCAATGGTTCCGCATACAAGTCCTCACGGAGCTTTTGATCTTTCTGTACTTTCAGAGCACACTCATGTGCCCCTTCCAGGAGGTGATTAGCCATGTTCACACCATCATGCACATACGTAACATTTGGTGCCGTCAATGTCTTCATCATCCGTGTTTGTCTTAGGGGTGTCAACGTAAATGCCGCCGATGCGACAAAAGCTGACACCGCATGGTCTGTTAACACCTGGACGGGATACCCCATGACCACATGTGCCGTTTTCTGTAGGACCTTTGCCAGGCCCGCCGCGTACCTAACACAGTCTGCTTGTTTCTGTTCAATTCGGTCTAATGGGACACTACAATACAATAAAACTGCCCTGTTTGTCCCATGTCTTTGGTACAATGCCGCATTCACTGTCTTCTCACTAATGGCTACATCTAAATGAAACACCTTAGTGTAATCTGGGGTAGCCAAAGCTGCTGCTGATGCCAATTCCTGACTTAGTTGCACAAACAATGCATCATCCTCAGGGGTCCACTGCAATGTGGCCTTCAAATTTCGGACCCCTTGTTGTTTGACCAGGGCCCGCAGGCCTACTGTTTTATCCACATAACATGGGATGTAGGCTCGGCTGTAGCCACACAATCCCAAGAAAGACAGCATGTCTTGCACTGTCTCTGGACGTGGGTGTCGCAAGATGGAGCTGCGGTGATCCGGTGACATAGCCAAACCGGCTGGTGTGATGACACGCCCCAGAAAAACCACAGACTTACGACAGCACTGTAACTTTTTCCTTGACACTTTGAAGCCCAGGTCAGCAAGCTTCAACAGCACTGCTCGTGTGGCTTCCACACACTGGTTGGATGTTTCGGCCGCAATGAGGAGATCGTCCACATACTGCAGGAGCACTGAGCCTTGGGGTAGTTCACATGAAAATAACAAGTCCTTCAATACCTGATTAAAGATTCCCGGCGAATTCTTGAAGCCCTGTGGGAGTCGTTTGTACTGCAATTTCACCCCTTTGTAAGAAAATGCAAACACGTGTCGTATTGACTCAGCCAGTGGTAAACAGAAATATGCATTCTCCAAATCAATTCCCGTTTACCACTATTTCTGAGGATCCTGGGAGGACAGGATGCGATGGGGGTCAGGAACTGGCAAAACTGGAGTTATAGTTATGAGGACGCCGACGTTTCCAACACCCCCTCATCCCACAATCCTGCCACTGTGTCCTCTATACCTTTGTCTGCTTCCTTCGGCCATCGATATTGAGGACGGCGGACCTGAATGGAGTAATCAACTTCCAATTGGATCGGTTGAACCGTATGACAAAAACCAACATCTAATAGACCCTGTGACCACAAGGTCTGTGGCATTTGATCCAGCATCGCCTGTGCAGACTCATGGTCAGTCTGTTCCCGCCCATGATGGCGGTCCAGGAAGACCAATTCAAGGTCTGACTCATCTACCATTTTTGCCATTATCCTGTACCTTTTGGTTGCGGCCGAGTGCCACACATCTGGAATCTCAGTCATCATCCAGTCATGTTGTTGTGTTAATCGTTTCACCATGGGCCCCAATTGGCGGGGCTCATGGCCTGGCAACACAGCCAGTGTTACATGGGGCAGACCTTCCTCACCCATTTTGAACCATTGTTCTTGCTCTGGCGACAACTGCACATTCGCTGCCACTCCCTCTGGGCCTACAAAGAGATGCATGGTGACTGTAGTGTCCAATCAACTCCCTCGATTTCTTCAAACGCATCTCTATATACTTCATCCGAATCCCTATCGTAATATAGAGTGCAATGCAATGGGTCCACTGGGGGGTGGTACAGTGCCAATGCCTGGATCCACGGTTTCCACAGGAGGTAAGTGGAGTAGACACCTCCGCCAAGTGGAGTCTCAGGATTCAATCTAGCCCAGTAGATCCGTGCCGTTTCAGGTACTGTGGGGAGTGGTGCCATCAACCACTGACCCCTAGTTTGTCACAGGCTGGGAGCATTCCAGAACCTGTCCGCCAGGAAATGTCACTGTAAGTCCCTTCTCGCCGCACAATATCTGGGCTCTCAATGCTGACAACATGTCTCTGCCCATTAAATTGATGGGTGTGTCCATTGCATGAACATATGAATGATATAGTTTCTGTCCAGTGTTTGTGATTTCCGTTTTCAATGGCCGGGTAAAGGGCAGAGTCTGAGGACGTCCCGAGAAGCCGACCAACATTGTAACTCGTCTCGACAACGCTGTACTTGGCAGTGGCATTTTGATTGATGAATGTGTTGCCCCAGTGTCCACCAACATCTGGACCGGAGTGTCCGCCACTGTCAACTGAAGCATTGGCTCTGCCTGGCCAGTGCTTTCCGAGCTTCCCAGGCCCCCCTTTTCGTCCGGGCCGGACCACGGGTCGGCTTGGTAATACTGACCCCGTGGATTCGGCTGTGGGCACGGGCGGGGCTGCTGCGGTCCCCCTTGGTGTGGTGGCCCTGCTTGCTGGTTCTGCTGCTCCACCCCTGGTGGTGGTGGGTTGGCATGACAATAACGTGCCCAGTGATCAGGGGACCCGCAGTTGAAACAAGTCCCTGGAGCGAACCCATTCCGCCCCCGACCTGGGGGGGGCGCCACGACCACGCCCTCTGTATCCACCACGGAACCCTTGGCCTCGGCCCCGTCCAGCCCCCACTGGAGTCTGATACATCTGTTTTTGTTTAACCTTTTCTTGTTTTGCCTCACCATGCAACTTTGCCAACTGTAGTTTAACCAAACTAGTCGCCAGAGCATCAGTTTCCTTTTGATCTTTATTTGCTTTTTCCATGTAGATGCGGCAATGGTGTATCAAATGCCTCTTAAATCTCGGTTCCGGACAGACCAAAATGTCCCTGCACTAGTGGTGCCCCCGTCTCCTGCTAGCTCCGCCCCTTCCTGCTAGCTCCGCCCCTTGCGCTGGCCCTTCCTGCTAGCTCCGCCCCTTGCGCTGGCCCTTCCTGCTAGCTCCGCCCCTTGCGCCAGCACGGGCGACTCCACACTCCCCTGCTGTTTCCCGCGCACTCTCTCATTATTCACAGCCTGTTCAATCAACTGTATGGTCGCTGGCGCCATCCGTGAACCTTCATCTTCTACATCTAAAACCATTCTGCCCCCCAAAGTGACTACGGGGGCCATTACTGGCGCCGTCGGATACGGTGGCGGTGCAAACACATACTGTCGCGAGTCCGACAACTGTGGATAAATGCCTCTCAGACATTTCGTCTTTTCTTCCACTTTTTCAATCACTTCATCCTCTTTCTTCACCTCATTCTCACTCTTTTCCTCTTTTATCGCCGCCAGCGCAGTCGCGATAGTTGCCAATTGGTGAATGCCTCGTCTATCTTTCTCCAATTTCTTCACTTCCTTCTCAAGTTTATTACGCTGTCGCCATCCGACTTGGCTCTGATCCTCCTTCATATCTCGAATATCTGCCAACATTCTGCTTTCCTTTTTCTGTAACTGCCGCGCTAACTTCGCCACGTCCCATGTTCCGGGTTCTCCGCGAAACAATTCATCCTTTACCGCTTCCACACTGATACGTAAATCCCAGATTTTAAACCGTATCGTAACCACGAATAGTTCCAAACTATTCTAGTAGGTAAATCCCAGATTTTATACCCTACTAATGTCCACACTATTACACTTTTACGCCGTTCCGCTCCTCCTTCCTCTTATAATTTAGCGTTGCCAATGTGCAGATTTTGAAAAGGAGTCTGCTTACCTTGTTTCACTGTGGGCCCAAGAGGAAAGACGGTCGGACACGTGGCTCCTTTGTCAGGTCGTCACCTGGTGTGGACGTGGGTCCCTGACCCGTGTCCCAGACTCTTGTGGTTTTTCTCGAAGTCCCGGACTTCTTTTACCTCTCTTGCATCACGTCGGGGTCACCATAAATTGTTGGAATTTTATATTTCTAAATCATCATAAACTTAAGTTAGTAATCTGACTCCAATTTGTGACCTTACCCAACTGCCACTCATCCAACAATATGCGCGCTCGTTCTGCAATAGAAAAGTATCAGGAAGCCGGCATTTTCACACACGAGTGGATTTAGTCCTTCAACACACACCTGGGTCTCGGGTCCCTCTCATTACAACCCTGTACGTCTCTGTTGCCACCAGCAGACGTACTCTACATCCGAGTTTCCCAGAACAATTTTAAAGTATAATCTACTGATTCACTTATTGGTTGTGTCTCCTTCAGGTATCCTTGGCGCTCTCTCATTGGTCTCCTTTGGTCCGTCGGATGTTGGCCCGACTCCTCCCCTGCAGATTCGCGTGCTGGCTCCTCCTGGTGGTTTCCTTACAGTAGTTTTTCCACCAACTGCCTCTGAGTCCTCTGTCTCCGCACCCTCCTTGCAGTTAGCACCGTCTGTTCTAAAACATTCCCTTCTTGCACATTCTTGCACCACATACCCTGTTTCGTTCCACCAGTCACATGCTCAACACTTTACAGTCTCACACTTTCATACACAGGATGTAGCAACATCTAATGAACTACTTTAAGCTCAAACTCTTATATTCCTTTAACGGCGACGTGAACGAGAGTAGGCAGAGAGTCAGTCGAAACTGACACGTGGGCATGTCTCGTGAGTGGGTCAGTTCCAACTGCGATGTGAACCTGCGTCAGCAGCGAGTCCGTCGCAGTCCGTTCGCCAGTCCTTGTCGGACCTGGGCCGTGAGAGCCGCCAATTCGGCGCTCTGCCACTCTATCTCCGCACGCATTTCGCGGTAGAACGCATCGCGATTTGGCAGCTCCTCCTCCCTCTGGGCTGGAAGCTTCGCCACCAGCTTCGGTCTGCCGGTTTCACCGTTGCCGGCGAGGAGTGGGAGGACGAGGAAGGAGTCTTTGTTGCCGCGCCCCGGGAGGCACAAGGGAGCGCCTGACCTGGACGTCTCCTCTGGCCGCCACGCGGAGGTTCCGGGTAGATGGCCAAGCGGATTCCCTCAAACGGATTGGTGTACTTGTACCCACCGGGCAAAGACGCTCGGGTGCTGGAAACGCGGGGAGGTTGAGCAAACTGACTGGGATGAAAGATCGGGCGAAGAGATTAATAATCAGAATAATTGGAGTCGTACTCAGGCAGCTGGTCATACAAATCACGGTCCTCCTCATATTCCGAAAAGTCAGAGTCCAGAAGAATATCCGGTGCCGGACGGGTCGTGGTCGGGACTTATTCATAGCTCGCTGGCGGAGCGTATGACACGGAAGCGGAGGACGTCAAGGAGCCTACCCGGATCGGACAGGCTTGGTCCTCCCGCGGACGGTCTACCTTGCGTCGGTCCGGGCGACGCCGGGTCTTTCCTGCTGGGTCCTGTTTTGGCCAGATGGTTCTGTCACGACCCATCGGAACGGAGGTAGGATCGAAATGCAGAATTTGGGGTTGCTGTAGTTTCTTCACCTGGTTTTAATATAGCCACTGCTTGCATTACTTGGGTTCTCTTTCTTGCCTATGCTAACCAACCTCTCGCCATCCAAAGATGTAAGTCTTAATCTTGGTTTTTCCTTACTTCCCTGTAACACTTGCCATCAATCTTTCTACCAACCTGCTGCATTCTTCAACTGTTCACCTGCCATTTAAGCTGTTATTTTTCGCTCCCCCCCCCCCCTTGTTTAAGAAACATCATGCTGCCCGCTAAACATTGTTCCATAAAGTTTACATCCCCTCTAGGGCAGACTTACTGTTCCCGCTCACCCTTATGCTTTTCTACGTTTGTCCCTTAGAGACTACTTGTGCTTTTTAGGACTTAAGTCCTAATCCACTACCTTGTGTACTTCACTGGAACACAGACTTCTGTTCTCATCATTAGGCTTCCATCCATGACCTATGATTCCACAAATACGTCATGACATTGTGAAAGAAATCATTCAAATGTTCTCATTTTGTACATACTGTACTGTAGTTGGTTACACATCACCACCTAACTTCTACCTTTGAACTCATTGTCTTGAAAACAGATGTCATCAATCAGACAGATGCAGTCAATCAAACAGTCACACTCACACACACACACACACACACACACATACACACATCCACTCATCATGTGATTTATGTGAATAAAAAGAAGCTGCAAGGGGACACGAGTTGGAGTTGGTTGGAAGCAAGGAGAGGCCCTGCCGCTCCCCTTGCAGCAAGTAAAACTTGAAGCCTTGTCTGTTCGCCTTCTTTTAATGGAGAGTCAAGCTTTTTAACCTGACAGCATTCACACTCGCATTCACCCACTCACAGATTTAGGGATCCTTATAAATACCCTCTTTAAAGGTGGAGTAACCTTAAAACCTTCTGGTGGAGTAGCCTTAAACTGTCATGATCCTGCCGCTCCAGCACGAGCTGTGCGAGTGCCCGCGCAGGTGCGCTGATTGAGGCGCACACCTGCGTCTCATGCGGGCTGATTAGTCTGTGTATTTATATCACCCCGATGACGACTGGTCCCCGCCAGTTTGTTGAGCTTCATGTCCCGTTCCAGCACTCTCGTATCCCTGATCGACAACCTGTGTGTACCGACCTTGCCCGTTCTCCGACCAACCTTGTAAGCCTGACTCCTTCGATACTTCTGCCTGCCTTGATCGTTCTCCTGTGTACCGATTCCTGCCTGCCCGCTCACCTGCTCTCTTCGCCCGACGTCCCAACTACCGCTGCTGCACCGGACTGCCTGCTCGATCCCCGACCTCGGCATATAATAAACGTTTCTCCTTGAACTACCTTGCATCGTCCGAGTCCTGCATTTGGGTCCTACTCTCGTTCCGATGGGACGTGACAAAACCTCCTTCTGGCGGAGTAGCCTTCAACCTCATTCTGGAGGAGTAGCCGTCAACCTCCTTCTGGAGGAGTAGCCTGACTTACCGGTTCAAGCGTTGTTTGGACGCCAGTTATTCGTGATCCCGTCAACCTTCGCCCACCGAGGGGAGATTGGACTCTGGAACCGGCCTGGCCACGAATTCACGTCCCACCAGGACTTTTCTTCAGGAACAGCTGCTGGTGTCACGACCCATCGGAACGGAGGTAGGACCCAAATGCAGGAGTACACGGGAGACGCAGAGGTAATTCGGGAAAAATGTTTATTGTTCCACGGTCGGGGATCGGGCAGGCAGTCAGGTACAGCGGCGGTAGTCAGGACGTCGGGCGTAGAGAGCAGGTCAGCGGGCAGACAGGAGTCGGTACACGGGAGATCGATCAAAGCAGGCAGAAGTACCAAGGAAATCAGACTTACGGGGTCGTTCGGAGAACAGGTGGAGGTCGGTACACACGGGTTGACGATCAGAGATACGGGAGTGGTGGAACGGGGCATGAACCGCAGCGATCTGGCCCCGGACCAGTCGTCCCCATGGTCCTATATACACCGGGGCAAATCAGCCAGCATGAGGTGCAGGTGTGTGCCTACCAATCAGCGCCGCCAGGGCTGGACCGGCAGGATCATGACAGCTGGCTGTCGACAGATTTCGGTGTGTCTTCTCCCTCCTCGATGAGCGGTGGTGTGTTGGGAATCGGCTCGAAGGACCAAATGTCTGGTTTTAAAAGCCTGACTCTCTATTAAAACAAGTCGAACAGACAAGGCTTCAAGTTTTACTTGCTGCAAGGGGAGCGAGAGGGCCTCTCCCTGCTTCCAACCAACTCCAACTCGTGTCCCCTTGCAGCTTCTTTTTATTCACATAAATCACATGATGTGTGTGCGTGTGTGTGTGTGTGTGTGCGTGTGTCTGTCTGTGTGTGAGACTGTTTGATTGACTACATCTGTCTGATTGATGACATCTGTTTTCAAGACAAAAAGTTCAAAGGTAGAGGTTAGGTGGTGATGTGTAACCAACTACAGTATGCAGAAAATGAGAACATATGAATGATTTCTTTAACAGGTTGCGTCAAGAAGGGTGTCAGGTTTAAGCAGATAGCAGCAGGACATTTAAAGTAAAATTATCAACAGGAGGGACGGTAGGGTCGGTAAATCAACATTATACAACATATGGATTTAACTCCTATTCAAACAAATTTTATAGGGCATGCTTAACTTGCGCTCGACATAATCCACAAGGAAATTTAAAACTAAAAAAAGGACGTTTTCCCAAACCACAGTATCCATTCCAAATTATCCACATGGACTTTGTAGAACTAAATCAGAGTGAAGGGGAAAAGTCTTGTTTGGTTATAATAGATGCATTTTCAAAATGGATCAAACTTTTCCCGACAAAACATCCAGATGCCTTGACAGTGGCAAAGGCACTCTGTAAAGACATAATATCTCGCTTTGGCATACCAGAAAGAATTTATAGTGATAATGGAGCTCATTTTGTCAACCAAATCATTAAAAAGATAGGAATAATGTTCCACATTGATTTAAAAAACCATTGCGCCTATCACCCTCAAAGTGCCGGACTCGTAGAGAGAATTAATGGTACCATTAAAAACAGACTCAAGAAGTGCATTGAAGAAACAGGGGAGGACGTGGACACAATGTCTAGATTTTGTGAAATTATATATTAATAAAACAAGTATTGAGGGATTAACACGATATGAGACATTGTTTGGGCGACTCTATAGATTACCTCAATTTAAAAATCAATGGGAAATAGACAAAGAAAGTAATCTTGCCGATTACATGCGAAAAATGTTTGAAAAACGGCAAATGCAAACACTCGCTGGTGAAGACCATTCTGTTTCTCAGCAGGACATCACTTAGGTGGAACCAGGAGACTGGATTCTGGTAAGAAGCATAAAGAAGAAGCATTTATACTCGCCCATGTGAGAAGGTCCATTTCACGTTTGACTGACAACACCCACAGCAGTAAAAATAGCAGAAAGGTTAACTTGGATTCATTTGGTACATTATAAAAAGGCGATTTCATTCCAGGATCCGATTGGGGAGGTGAAATAAAGACTGGTTAACAAGGTGGGTGGAGATTTACAGTGTCTCAAAATAGCTGACGGCAAGTGAAGAAATTAAAAGACACCAAACCTGTAGGGACACCTGGATGAAATGCCTACCCTAAAGTGGTTAGGTCCCAAAATGGGATGCTGTGGTGTTGTCGTAACTGTAACCATGGTAACATTCTTCCTGCTTATGATATATCCTTGGGGTGTCAGAATGTTGTTGTCTTACAATTAAAAATCTCTGACACTCCTAAAATGAAATAATCCACAGTTGGGTTTTTATGTGGTTTATGTTGACGATCAAAATTTAAATTTTGGCGTAACTCTGTGTGCACCGGTAAACTCAATCAGCACTATAAATATCCCAAGGCCAATTTTGACAGAAGCGGGAACAAGGAGCAGTGCTTACAGCCAAAATAAGTGGTCCATGACAAATAATTTGCACACGGGATGGGAGACTCTGGTGGCTGATGAAAATAATGAATGGACACCATCTTGGGGCACATCTGAATTCGCTAGACACCAACAACAGACTGTACAGTTATATTAAACTAAGAACGGCCTCCAAATCATTTTGAACACCACCAAAGTCCCGTTAAAACCTCCTTCTTATGAAGGAGCAAATCCATGTTGGTGCTTTTTCCTCTGGGCCTACATCTCCGGTAATCACTTTGATGTTTTGCGAAAGTACAGAAGTAACAACGAGCACTCTTTCTCCGAGAGCAACATTGGACAAAGTAAGGTTGATGAGCGGTTTCATGTAACAACAGGCATTTCAGGACAGAATCATAATTGGCTTCTTACGGTGGAACAAGCAGCAAAAGCTTCATCAAAAGATTTGCATGGGTCCCAAACCACTTTTACAGATTATACCAGCCCTTTTACCAGATAATTGTACTTTGGAAGTAATCACTAAAGCAGTACCTAATAATAAATGTAAAAAATGGGATTCTCCATATCCATTGGCTTCTTTTGAAAAACGAAAACCATTGTTTTCTAATGATGTAGCACAGGGTAATTTCGCTTGCGTGCAGCTGACAGGAGCCGGAAACAAATTTGAAAATTTATCAGCAGTGATGTGTTAAACCATTTTGGTCATTGAAAATTCAAGCCATTGTTACGGAGTGACATCTGGTGCTGGTGCGGAGATAACCGCCTTTTTGACAGAATTCCTCAAACTATAACAGGTTATTGTGCTTTGATAACCTTATTATTGCCATTGTCTATTCATCCTATGTCTGTAAATGACTTAACGTCTACTGTGCAGGCAGTTTCAACCAAATACTGGCATAGACGAAAGAGAGCAGTTGGATGGCTCGGACAAAATGATCCAACATACAGCGACGCCATTGGTGTTCCCTGTGGTGTTCCAAGTGAGCATAAAGTGACAGCTGGTTTCCTATGTTTGTGGTGTACCATCAACAAGAACGAACGTAGACAGAATCAACTACATCCATTACAATGTACAAAAATGGGGCAATTGGACACAGAGCGGTTTTGAAGCTGTGCATGAACAGCTACTGGCTACATCACTTATTGGCATTTCAAAACAGGATGGCTGTTGACATGGTGTTGACTGAGAGAGGAGGAGTCTGTGCCTTATTCGGAGCGCAATGTTCCACATTCATTCCAAACAACACAGATGTGGATGGCAGTCTCACCAAAGCCAAAGAGGGACTCCGAACCCTAAATGGAAAAATGAAAAAACACTCTGGTGTTGACACCTCCATGTGGGACTCTTGGAGGGATGCCTTTGGAAAATACAAAACCCGAGTGTCCTCAACTTTAGTATCAATCGGTTTTTCCAGCAGTTTTGACCTTGTGTGGATGCTTCTCTATTTCATGTTTTCGGTCTCTCCGAAACAGAATAATTACTACAGCAATCTCACCCATGGAGAACAAGACAGCGCAGATTTATCCTTTTACTAGGGACAAATCATGACCCTGGTGATGGTAGTTCAGCTGACTTGTCTGATCTGTTTCCAGATCTTGACTGTTTTCATGACGATGTATGAACCAAATATTTTTTGTCAAAGTGTCATCATGTTTGTTGTCAAAGAGATGATCCTAAAGTTGAAAATCTAGTGAAGTGACTATTGGAGGTGATGTGAAACCTTGAGCAAATATTAGATAATCAGGAGGGAAATGTTTGATTAATTGTACAGAGTGATCTCATACTTGCTTTCATTTGCTTTTTCACTTGCTCTTTTTCTTGACACGAGTTAGCTCTGGGTTCATTTTAATGTTTGAATAATATGATGCAACGGAGGAATACGCACTAACATTACATCGGCGAAGCGCTTGACTTCAGAGACGGAGTCGTCACGACCAGGATGACGAGGATGACATCACAGAAACTGAGACGAGAAGACGACGACACCAAGAGGCCACACAAGCGCTCAACACGTTAATGAAGAGCGAATTTGCCGTAGTTACTTTGTTTAGTGACTCACGTTTGCATTGCATGTCACACCTGCTTACGGTTATGTATTCTTTCCTGCTTGCTGTGTTTGTTACGTTTTGGAATGCAAAGTTAATAAAAAGGGGAGACGTGGAGATGTGAGTAGAACGGGTTGGAGATTGTGAAAGAGACACGTCCCACGTTCTCCCTAGATGTCATTGAATTGCTTCAGTTATTTCTTCCGTTGGCGCCATATTAGTAAGACTGCAGACATGACGTGGCCAGAAGACCATCATTGATACCCTCCAAAGGACGGATAAGCCATAAAAGTTCGTAGCTAAGGAGGCTGGCTGTTCACAGAGTGCTGTGTGCAAGAATATTATCGGAAAGCCTAGTGAAAGAAAAAAGTTGGCAGGAGAAGACGCACTAGGAAAAGAGATGACTGTGGACTTCAACGGATTACAATTTGTTGAGTTAGGTCTGACAACTGTTTATAACTAATATTTGGGTGCAGAATCCAAAACTGATCACAGTTTTTCTCTATCACGCTAGGTTTTTGAGGAAAGTGAGAACAAAGTGGAACAAGGGGGAAAAAAAAAATCTACCTACAATAGAAAGCAGAAGTTTACATGGACTTTCATTTTTTGTCTTACTGTCTGAAGTTAAACTAGACTGACCCTCTCCTGTTTCAGGTCAGTCAGGATCACCAAAGTTATTTAATTTTGTTAAGTGCCTCAATAATGAGAGAGAGAATTTCTTGGAGAATTTTGTTATTTTCCTGAGGTTAAAAGTTTACATACACAAAAAGTACCACGTCTTAAAAAGAACTTGGGGAAACCCAGATGATGAGGCCATGGCTTTGGAAGCTCCAGATAGGTTAACAGAGAACGTGTGAGTTAATTGACAGTACACCCGGGGATGTATTTAAAGCCACACCTCAAATACTCGACTTCCTTTTTTTGAAATCATGGGAAAATCAAAAGAAATCGGGAAGGAAGCAGAGAACCAAATTGTGGAGCTCCACAGGTCTGGCTCACCCTTGGGTGCAATTTTCAGATGTTTGATGGTGCCACGTTCATCTGTTCGAACAATTATATGCAAATACAATATAAACATAACGGGAATGCCCAGCCATCACACTGCTCAGGAAGGAGATGGACTCTGTGCCTCAGAGATGAAGATGTTTGGTCTGAAATGCGGAACTTAACCTCAGAACAAAAGCTCAAGACCTTGCAAAGATGCTGGATGAAGCTGGTAAGAAAGTATCAGTAACCACAGTTAAACGAGTCCTGCGCCGACATGGGCTGAAAGACCACTCGCCGAGAGGAAACCATTCCTCCTAAAGACAGATTACACTTTGCAAAAAGACGTGAAAACAATGATCTTAACTTCTGGAGACATGTCCTGTGGTCTGATGAAACTAAAGTGGAGCTGATAATGATCACTGTTACATCTGGAGGAAAAAGGGGGAAGCTTTTTGACCTGAGAACACCATTCCAACTGTGAGGCTACATGAAATAATTTTGGTACTCCTCACTGACCTGAAACAGGAGAGGTTTTATCTGATTTGACTTCAGACAGTGACACAAAAAATCAAATGTGTTTTTGCAAAAAAAAAAAAAAAAAAATCAGTAACTGAACATAGATCTACTTGGCCAACTGGATGGAAATAAATATTGTCATGCTCCGGGCTTCCTGTACAGGCTGGGCCCGGCCAGCCAATTAGTCAGCGCACACCTGCACCTTGTCCCGGCTGATGCCTCCCAGTATATATAGGACTTGGGGGACGATTTGTCCTCCGCTAGATCGTTGTTCTTGATGCCTCGTTCCCGCACTCCTGTTTTCCTGACTTCTGCTCTCCGTGCACCGACCCACGCCTGTCCACTGACCACCCTCGTAAGCCCATCCATACTAGTACTTCGGATTGTTTGGACTGTCTACCGGATCTCAGACCTCGGACCGAATAAAGGTTTCCTCCGTACTGTCTGCTGTCTCTGGAGTCGTGCATTTGGGTCCACCCTTGAGCCCCGTTTCGTGACAAATATAAGAGGATAAAATGCAAAAATAAGAGGCCGCTGTTAACATTTTGACTTTCAGTTTTCTTTGACATCTGCAGTCCAGTCCACATGATGTGGTAGCTTCATTTAATCTTTTCACCAGCCACTTAATCGGTCTCAACCTCAGTCTTTCTTCTTTTGCATCGTCCTTCCTATATTCCGATTCCACTGCACGTACCTCCACAATGTTTGATGACAATAACCATCACAGTTTTACTATCAGTTTTGTGCTTGAATGTAAGCCTTATCTGTGTGCAAAGTTCTATTTTCCACAAAGATCGTGTCTGGGCTAAATGAGTACAATTATTACAATCGTCATTGTGAGCTCTTTTCTCAAGAAATAATAGTTAGAAGGCTCATACTGTACGTGTATGAATTTAAGTGACATCCCATTCCTAATCCACAGGGTTCAATCCAATGTTGGTCCACCCTTTGTCACAATAACAGCTTCTACTCTTCTGGGAAGGCTGTCCACAAGGTTTAGGGGTGCGTTTATAGGAATCTATGACCATCAATCCTGAATCAGATTTGTGAGGTCACACACTGATGTTGGATGGCTCTCAGTTTTTGCTCATCCCAAAGGTTTCGATCTGTTTCGGGGCAGGACTCTGTGGAGGCCAGTAAAGTTCATCCAAACCAGAGTTTTTCATCCATGTCTTCAGGGAAATCGGTTTGTGGACCGCTGCACAGCCATGTTAGAAATAAAATAGCAGTTCCCACCAAGTTGGGGAGCATGTCCAAAATATTGGCTCCTGAGTTCCGGTGAAAAGAACCCTGAAAAATTCTGCATATCGAGAGCTTTGAAACAATACATTTGTGTGAACAGTTTGGGGATAGCCCCTTCCTTTTCCAACGACGGTGCACCAATGCACAATGCAAAGGACCATAAAGATATGGAAGAGAGAGTTTTGGGTGGATGAATCTAAAGTCCTGATACTTCAGGGGGAATTAGAGAGCAGACTGAGAGGCAGGCCTTCTCATCCATCTCATCATTCACTTTGTTACCTCATAAATGGTTCACACACACCTGAACTTTGTGGAAAGGCTTTTCAGAGGAATTAAAGCTGTATGTGCGTTCATCTGAGATGACACGCTGTGGCGACCCCGAAAGACATAAAGGTGGAGCATTATCATATGACTGTAAATCTTATTGATTAAGAAGGAGCTATCACTTCAGAGGATGTGTTTGTGGCAATATCCTGTAACTTTGGTTTCATTTAAATTGTACTTACTCTTTTCTTTGGTATTTAGAAACAGTGTTTTTTAAAACAAGTGTTAGTTTTGTTGCGGGATCTCTCAGATCTGTTTTACCCCTTTTGCCTCCCTTTCTTTTGACTTTTAGCGTGCAGATGAGAGTTTAACTATTGACACCACCCTGCTGGTCCATTTCTTCGGGAAGAAAGGGAAGGCTGAGCTCACTTTTGATGACTTTTATAGGTATTATTCTGTAGCTTGCATGAAGCCTGCAATGGCACCATTACACTTATTTACACCAACCATTTTCAAGTGACTTTTTCATTATTACATTTTTTTTAACATTTCAAATGAAATCTATCTTAGCTTTTTTTAAGATATATATATATAAAATTATTATTTTTTTTTTTCAGGTTTATGGACAACCTCCAGACTGAGGTCCTGGAGATTGAATTTCTGACCTACTCCAAAGGAATGGCCACCATCAGTGAAGAGGACTTTGCCAAAATCCTCTTGCGCTTCACCAATGTGGAGAATATCGGTGCCTACCTTGAAAATGTTAGACACAGCATACCTGATGAAAAGGTATACAGTATTGGTTGTAGTGATGTCTGCTTTAACAAAAGCTGTGTCCCAGTAGATTCCTGGTGTGTTGTACTTTGAAGCACAAAACTACTGTCCCTAAATTAATTGCTTTCTTTTATTTTGTGACACGTACTATTTGGTAACCCATATATCTATACTGTACCGCAGAACGCACTCAATATAGAGCACAGGTGACATTAGTAAAGTCTAAAAAACTGTTAACAATTTACATTTTCATTGCTTGTGGAAGCCGGACTCGCCTGTGTGGAGTTTCCATGTTATCCCCGTGCCTGCGTGGGTTTTCTCCGGGCATTCCGGTTTCCTCCCACATCCCCAAAACTTGCAACATTAATTGGACACTCTAAATTGCCCCTAGGTGTGATTGTGAGTGTGGTTGTTTGTCTCAATGTGCCCTGCGATTGGCTGGCAGCCAGTTCGGGGTGAACCCCGTCTCCTGCCCGTTGACACCTAAGATAGGCTCCAGCACTCCCGGCAACCTTTGCGAGGATAAGCGGCTGAGAAAATGGTTGGAAGTTTGTGGAAGAATTATAGCAAATGTAGGTCACCAGATCAACTGGACCTTGTACCTTTTCTTTAAAAATAATCAACTGTATAGTATCCATCCATCCGTCTTCCAAACTGCTAACCCTCACTGTAGTCACAGGTTTGTCGGAGCCTATCCCAGCGATCTATGGGCGAGAGGCTGCGTACACCCTGACCTGGTCGCCAGCCAATCGCTCGGCACATAGAATCAAACAACCATTCACAGTCACGTTCGCACCTATGGGCAATTTAGAGTCTTCACTTCATATTTTTACAATACAATTTTTGTGAGAATGTATTGAGATACATTTTTAGCTTTTGCTAGCAGCAGCAGCAGCACATTTTCATTTCCCTCACAGAAGAGTTTCATTTATTCTTCCCCTGTGAGTGCTGCTGCCTCCCAGCCATGAATGGCACCTGAAATTTCCCACCACTATTTCGGCCTGCGGCTGTTGTCGCTCGCGACACTTCAACACTTTGCTGCTTTGCTCGACCACACACCAATGTATGCATGCACACATGCTGTCAGGCCTTTTTCAAATGTATTCGTATCCCTGGATGTGTCTCTTTATTTATGTCAGACAAGGACTGAATGATTGAATGTTATTTGGTCATATTTACAGTATTGAATTTCATCAAACAGTTGTTTCAAATAGAATTCTACCCTATCAATTTGTTCATATGATCATTAATTTCCCAATAGTTTCCTATTCACAGAGGGAAAAGTTTAAACAGCCGGTCACTTGGCAAATAGCTTTTTACATTACCGTTTTGGTATGAGCAGGTGTTTCAGCTTTCGTTTTGGTTTGTTTAGAATAGATGTTACTACAATGATATGCCTCGAATACTATTAGCTGCATGCTTGTTTCTTTTGGTGTTACAGGGAATAACCTTTGATGAGTTCCGCTCCTTCTTCCAGTTTCTCAACAACCTTGAGGATTTTGCCATTGCCATGCAGATGTACAATTTTGCATCTCGCTCCATCGGACAAGGTTGGGACTGAGCTATAAAAACTACACTGTTAGATGTTTGATAAGGTTCTTAAGGGTTTTTAACTTGAATTTGAACTTGGCAACAACGTTGCCAGTCAGAAAAAAAAATAGAGCGGGAGGTGAGTGCTGTCATCTGAATTGGATTCTAGAGACATGCACAACTTGATACATGATAAACCAACACCAGCTGTCAATCATTCCAACCATCCATCCATCCATCCAGTGTCTAAAATGCTTATCCTGACAAGGGTTGCAGGCGTGCTGGAGCCTATCCCAGCTTTCTTAGGGCAGGAGGCGGGGTACACCCTCAAACAGTTGCCAGCCAATCTCATTTCAATTATTCAACTACTCACTACTACTACTACTACTACTCACAATCCCGACCCCCCGGCTGTGTGGAGTTTGCATGTTCTCCCCGTGCCTGCGTGGGTTTTCTGCAGGCACTCTGGTTTCCCTCCACATCCCCAGAACATGCGACATTAATTGGAGACGCTAAATTGCCCCTAGGTGCGATTGTGAGTGCGGCTGTTTGTCTCTATGTGCCCTGCGATTGGCTGGCAACCACTTCAGGGTATCCCCTGCCTCCTGCCCGATGACAGCTGGGATTAGCTCGAGCATTCCTGCGACCATCGTGAGGATAAGCGGCTCAAAAAATGGATGGGTGGATGGAAACGCATCCCGGGAACAATATTGTCTCTAGTTGCAAAGGAAAATTCAAGATATGAAAAGAAACAATGGGTGCTAGATTCGCAGCCCCCAAATTCCACTGAATGTAAACATCCTGTATCTTGGTTTGTGTGTCGCGATAGAGCTGCTCTCCCACTGGCTATCGCCGTAACATCTTTCTGGCATCCCATTGGCAAGGGGGGATGTCCATCTTTACTACCCAGGATGCTTTTGTATTTTTTTGGACACGCAAGTGTCACCGAATCACACGCTTTTACATAATGTCACAAACTCGCGCACATTGGAAAAGTACTGTCCAAGTTTTTCGGGAGTGTTTAGTTTCTGTTTTTGCAAGTTTATTCATCTTTCCTCACCATGGGCTCCAAGAAGCTTTCGTGGAGTTAAGTGGTGTGCGTGCGTCCATTTGTATTTATGTTTTCTCTCGGCTGTGAAATGTTTGCCCCAAACGCCGACCGCCACAATGCCTTTTGCTTGTCACTCACACTTCACTTCGCATAGTCGCCCAATGCCAACGGTAAATGAACATATTTTTTATTATTCTTTCCACGA
Organism: Syngnathoides biaculeatus; assembly: GCF_019802595.1. Lineage (NCBI taxonomy): Eukaryota > Metazoa > Chordata > Actinopteri > Syngnathiformes > Syngnathidae > Syngnathoides > Syngnathoides biaculeatus. The sequence continues at coordinate 32,482,813 of NC_084648.1, forward strand.
TGTACTTTGAATGCTTATTTTTGGCGGGGGGGGGGGGCTTGGATTGGCACAGTGGAAACACCACAAGTGTATACAAAAATGTGCAAAAACCACACCAAAGAAATTAATGACCAGAAAGAAAGGAGAGAAGTACCACCCCACACAGGCATGCGAGGACTTCGAAATGCCACACAGCTCATCAGAACTGCACATATATGTAACGTCAGAGCGAAAATAAGTCACATATTCAACAAACAACAAGTAAACATTCACGTTACATTAAACTTGTTGGCTCAGGAACATGAAGGATGCATGTCTTTCTTCCAGTTCAACAGCCCAACGGTTCACGACACAGTGCATGCTGGGAGTCACCCGACTTCTGCTACAGGATAGAGTAACGTCAACCAAACTCCCGTGATGCACTGGAGTCTCGTTAAATACCGTATAGTCACTTGAAAGTATTTTGTTGTATAGCATGTGGTGAACGATTGTAGAATTTATAAGAATGTCTAACAGTGTAGACTTAAATGCGCATGTGTTCTGGCTCGTCTTTAGAGAAACTCACAGAATGTTTGTCTTTGTCAGATGAGTTTGCAAGGGCAGTTTATGTGGCCACAGGTCTGAAGCTGACACATCACTTGGTCAACACTATCTTCAAAATCTTTGACGTGGATCATGATGACCAGCTCTCTTACAAGGAGTTCATTGGCATCATGAAGGACAGGCTGCACCGAGGTGCCAGGGTGAGGAAGTCTTTACAGTATTCACGTGGCACGCAACAATGAAAAGATGCACGGTTACTCATTTGATGCTTTGCTCAATGGCACATCAACAGCGCAGTGGAACCAAATCGCCATCTTTCCAAACGTGGGTCCTGCTGCCTGAATTATCCTAAATAGGCCTCTTGAGACACAGCCATAACTCGAAGCCCAATTTCTCATGGCTGAACAATTTCAACCCTATACTTCTTCTACCTGACATTAAAATATAGTGTATTGTATTGTATATTCCTGGGTACACATAACTGTTTTGGTCTGGTTCTCAAATAACCACCAGTGGTTGTTGGCTGGCGAGCATTTTTTTTTTCATGACTCACTGACTTCACTGGAGGAACTTGAGTCCATTTGTCGACATACATCCTTTTCATTCCTCACATTTTTATGCACTAATAAAGGATGATTTTTTTTTTTTTTTTTTTTTTTATTTTGTGACTTTGTAACTTTTTCCGGGCGCTATGGTGCTCAGCTGGAAAGCGTTAGCCTCACAGTCCTGAGGACCCGGGTTCAATCCCGGCCCCGCCTGTGGGGTATTTGCAAGTTCTCCCCGTGCCCATGTGAGTGGAAGTGGTGAAAATCTCAAGAGAAATGGAAGCACATCGTGTCCACTCCACAAAGGTGCTTTTAGAGATGAAACACTGCTCTCTAGTGGTTTTATGTGATGAGTCACCAAAGTAGACCCATCAACGTTGTTCAAATCAATGAATCCAACTCACATTAGTTCCAGTTATGCTGTATAATTCGTGTCCTCGTAGTATGGCATCACTGTTATTGATTGCTAACCACTTCCTGTCTTTGTCCTTCTTTCTTTCTTTCTTTCGCCATTGTCTCTTATATTGCTGCAACATCCTCCGCCAAGTCATTCAACCCTGCATTTTCCTTGTCCCTTTTCACGACCTGATCACATGATGTGTTCTCAGGGATATAAAGCGATGGAGCGAGCCGTTTCCTTTAGATCCTGCTTGAAAAGAGAGCTGGCAGGCAGATAAGTAAACGCAACAAGTGTATCAACTCCATGTTTATTGGTTTTAAATACACACATTTCCGTGTTTGCATTTTAACTTGTTCCTAATTTTGAATGCGATTGTGACACCTTGACTCAATTAAATATACTAATATAAAAAGCATGAATAAGTCTTCACATTTCATTTGACATCTGTCTGAACATGCCACACTTTGCTGTGTGTTCACTAGGTGAAGGTTCCGTGTCGCACGTCCTTTCCCCCGCCAAGTTGTCCTTGAGGCCAAGAGACAAGTGAATTGATCCGGGCTGGAAAAAGATGTAGCAGATTCGATGAGGTTCGAAGGTGGACAACTGGACACAGAGTTTTTTGAATTCAAGTCCAAGGATGAAATATACTGAAGGTTCAGGAGATGAAAACGTCATCACCTGCAGTGCAATTTATACACAGTGAATTGATACCTTGGCCACAGTCATTATTTATGCGGTATTTATGTTGTTATGTTTGTACTTACTAGAATGTTTGCATGATTGTCATGTTGCCCGTTTCAGACCATTTGTTTTATAACTAATTTGTTCGCTTTGAATCCCTTTTCTGCTGTGACTAGAGAAGAGTAATGTAGGTCCTCCCTGTTTCATGTTGTGGGAGCATTTCAATTGTTACGTCACAAAATACCACGAACACAAATTTCATTTGCATTAATAAACAGTTAACATGTTCCATTCCTCCGTGTACCATATACAGAGACGAGAATTTTCCGCGGATTGGCGGAATTCCGAGTTTTTTCAGATGAAAATGTCATTGTTGTGAAACGTAGATTCGTTGAGAAAAATTGACTTGACGCGGGGCGAGGCTGTGATCAAGACCGGCCGCCAGCATCAATCGGCAACTCTCGTCGTGAAATAAGTCACTGCTGTGAGAGCGGAAAACGGCATTGCAAGCTGTTTACGGCATCAAATTTGGTCTTAAAAGGACGACAACATTCCGATTTCCGGCAGCATTTTGGCGGTATTTCGTGGGTATTTTCACTCTGGTGCGAACATTTCCTCGAGAAGCAGTCTGTTTACTACGGTATACTTATAACTTATAGATATACGGACGCATATGTTATCTCGCGGTCTGCGCATTTGCCAGTATGGCCAAAATCTTGGAGCGAAAAGATGAAGATCGTGCCAGGGAAATTGATAAAAACCACGGGGTAAAAAAAAAAAAAAAAAACTGTTTCAGATGGACATGGCTTGAAAAAAAGTGTAGACAAACCATGCAGACAGGAACGAAACGGTATCAACGTGTCTAACTGAACACATACAAAAAAAGTGGACGTTCCCAGCAAAGTGCTGTGCACTTATCCAGGAACATATCCAAACCAGGAAACACAAAGGTAAGTTGGACGTAAATTCCTCAATTATTATACAATTGACAACTGCGAATACAATTAGGCCTATCTGAAGCACTGGCCCTGGAGATCACGCATTTTATCGCTCACTTTTATATTCCATGATATCTCTCTCTTTCTCTTTCTTTCTCTCTCTCTGTCTCTCTCTCTCACACACACACATACACAATTATTTTCCTTTCGTCTTGTCCCGTTTGGGGTCGCCACAGCGTGTCATCTTAGATGAACGCATATTTGTTTGACACAGTTTTACGCCTCAGTGATGAACATTTTCCGCCGATCGGCGGATTTCCGACTTTTTCAGACCAAAATGACCATTCTCGAGATAAGCGCAGATCCATTGAGAAAATTTGGGTGGTGGAAGGGGGGGGGGGGGGGGTCGTGCGCCTGCCTCTCGGTGGTGGGCTCCGAGTTACAAGTTCAGCTTCGTGCCAGCACAAGCACGACTATCATATGCCGTTCTAACATGCTCGGTAGTGTAAATATTACACATTAAAACTTGTTTGCGGCAGATTACTCGGTTGGACAACAGAGTTATGCAGTATAACGATCCAATCGTGTTAGTGGTTAATCGAGTTTCGCCATTGCCATGTACGTGTTCTCGGTTGTCAGAAATCGCAGTGTAACTTGTTAGTTAGCTAAGTAATGGAGCGTGGGACTTAGATAGCGCCAACTGAGCGACGGTGTGTTCAAAGTTTTACCATGGCGAAAGTGTTAGAAAAAAAAAAGGATGAAGACGAGCGAGGGCAATCGACAAGGATGCTGGAATCCTGGAATCAAAAACTGTTTCAGACGGGCATGGCTTGAAAAAAGTTTAACCGTGCAGTCACCCCCCCTTCCCCAATCGACAGACATTTTCAGTCTTTTTCCAAACTGGTCATTCTCATCCCTGAAGACTGAACTGCGGGGGGTTCGATCACGTTTTTGGTTTGACACCTCACACTGTACCTGTTTTCTGACTCGTGTGTGTTCCGTGGTTTTCTCAAATGAGCGATTTTCTCTCTCTAAACGTTGGTAAATACGGCACGGCACTTTGGCGGAAACCTTCCTGCTTGAGCGGTTTACTGTCGAAACATTGTAGGCGTCGCACAGTGTTATGGTGTCGTTGACGCATTAACGCTAAATTGAACCAACAGTGCCATCTGAGTCACGGCAAGTGTGTAAATAGGTATTTTGCTTTTTCCTAAAGTTTTGCCTCGGCGTTCAGCGTCACAAATTTGTGATTTCGTTCAAAATAACGAATCGTATTTCATGCCAAAATCGCGCAAAGCATTCTGGGGCTTATGTATTTAGAATGTGACTCGACGAATAGTACGTGAACACGTCCAAATTCATTTTGATTGACATGAACGTCTTTCTGTTCTCGTTTTGTTTTAATTTTCTGGGAGACATCGCTTCGTGAAGCTTGCACAAAGCTAATTCCGTACACGCCCTCTAAGCGAAAACAGTAGTCTCGATATTGAGCTGCTCTCGTCGCACGGTGAGCTGGCAAGACTATACTTTCAGGGATCATTTCTATAGTTTTTGACTAGTGAAATGTGTTTCTAAAGTGTTTGGTCGTGCCAACCACGATGACGAGACGAGATATTCCTTTCTGAGCGTGAAGCTGGCGGGGAAATTTGATTCTTTCATACGTTCTCCTCCATTGATGAACGTTCGTTACTTCCTTTCGGAGTACTGATGGAAGGAATATGTTCAGAGTGGTTAGCATCATTTCAACGGAGCAATGTCAAGCAGTGTTGATTGTGGGTCAATGGAAAATATCTCTCCTGAACTGCAATTGCTTTCGCGAGCTTCTTCCATTGAACAAGTAAAGGGGAGTCACGTAATTGTCAGAGTATTCGGAAGCTCAATATGCGGTTCAGCAAGGCAACAAACGAGTTCTTTGAACTTGAGAGAGTTCAGACTCCGTCTTTTCCAGTCAATCCTGTCTCATCTGATGAGATTTAATTGTAAAAATGCGAGAATCACACTAGTGCTAAAAAAAAAGTACTGGTTCAGCTTCTATTGTACGGTACGTGTTCCAGTATGACCATATGTAGTCCATACATATATATCCAAAACACGGTCTGTTCGAGTTCGCTATGTTTTTGGGTACGTGCAAATGTCAAAGCGTTTGTGCGCGCATTGTGGAATGCAACGCCAAGGTTGGACATGCGCAAAAGGTGGCAGTAGCGTTGTGAGATGCGCAAGAGACCGGTGGAAACGGAAGTCCGGTCCGTGTGTCACATTCGACGAGACGACCGTACTTCCGGTCATGTTTGCGTTATATTCTCAATCAAACAATTCCTTTCTCTTAAAGCCGGTTTGGGTGGTGAGTACACGTCTTGGTATCGATGAGCGCACTTCCGAGAGATGCTCTGGGGGTGCCGCTATGCATTGTGGGTATCCATTGCTGTCTCCAGCCAACCTCAAATTGTGAAATGAGAAGCATGTTCACCCAAGAATTTGCACCGTTGCACCGTTTGACCTCGCGTCCGTGCTCGGCCTCGCCTGTTTTGCGTGCGGTCGGTCACGTGCTCACGATGACACCGTCGCTTGACACAGCGTGCGCGTGAATGGGTTGCGTGCTCGCGCCGTACCAACTCATACTTACCTGGCAGGGGAGATACCATGATCAAGAAGGTGGTTCACCCAGGGTGAGGCTCAGCCATTGCACTCCGGTTGTGCTGACCCCTGCGAATTCCCCAAATGTGGGAATCTCGACTGCATAATTTCTGGTAGTGGGGGACTGCGTTCGCGCTCTCCCCTGATCACGTGTCAAGAAAACTATCGCCGAAACTCGAATTTAAAGTAAGCCATGATATCCATTGTTTATTGTCCGAATCGGAATATTCAGTATTCCGGTGATGTCGACCCAAGATTATGAGTTCAGATTTATCACCCGCCCGTGTGGGGTTCATGTTCACCAAAGGTCGACGCGTTGCTGTATGGTAAAGCCCAATCGGCACCGACAGGCTGCTCATTGCAAGGCGGATACAATTGCGTCATTGGCTTCCAGCACATGTGCTAATGCTCACAATCCTTTGCGTCAGGGCACTTTATCAAGTGGAAAAAGCCCGAGAAGCCTGAGCGTTCATAAATGTTTAGATTGTCTTTTTGCGTCTACGTTTACTGGAGTTGAAGAATTATTCTTTGAATAATTTTGAAATACAGTCGTGAATGCCGCTGGTGAAAAAGGTATGCCGGGCAATAAAGTAGCTCCTTTCAACGTCGCAACGGCAGTTTACTCTTGTTTCTCTTCATATCGCATAAATCTTTCGCCTTTTACTAAAGATTTCCGTGGGGAGGAACAACAAGAGTCTATCTCAATTTTTTGATGCTCTGCGAAAGTGGAGCTGCTCTTTCACTGTGAAGAACAATTCATTGAACAATGGTGGATATTGCGCAATCCGCGTCACTGACCAATCAGAGGCCAGAGATCTGCATAGACCAATCTCAATTTTTTGATGCTCTGCGAAAGTGGAGCTGCTCTTTCACTGTGAAGATCAATTCATTGAACAATATCGAGGCTTGCTCCACAATTGACCCCTCGGTGGATATTGCGCAATCCGCGTCACTGACCAATCAGAGGCCAGAGATCTGCATAGACCAAAGCCCGTTTTTTGCTCCCGCCATTTTCTCTGACAACATTGAATGGTCCAGTATAGGTTTAGTTAGCGTTTTATCGCGCATTTGGGTTATTTAACAAAAAATATGGTTAAGAGGTGTAGTCACGGACTTTGTAATCGTGACGACAGGTATCCTGAAAGGCGAGTTGGTGGAGTTCGAGTCGTACCCTTTCCAAAACCGAAGACCCAGTACGAAAAATGCCTTCGATGGGTCAAACTTTGTGGAAGACCGCATGATCAACTGAATCCATCTAAAATCAACCGGAACAAATGCTTGCACGAAGGTATGCCCTATATTTGATTTTCAATACATGTCTCGTATAAATGAATTCAAAGTTCTTCGCTAGCATAACACTGCCGCGTGTGAATGATTGAATGAAATCAGAAGCATGGCGTCTCTCTCAGTTAAGAATGTATTGTATTTAGAATCTATAATATATCGTTGATTTGAATGAAATCAGAAGCATGGAGTCTGTCTCAGTTCAGAATGTATTGTATTTCCAATCTATAATATATCGTTGATTTGAATGAAATCAGAAGCATGGAGTCTGTCTCAGTTCAGAATGTATTGTATTGTATTTGCCATTTTTACTGTTTGTCTTACGTCAGCGCACGTGGCGTGACGTCACTTCAGGAGGCGCGGTTAAGTGCCGTGTACGGCGGGGTCAATTCGTGTCCCCAGTTTGCCAAATGCAGCCAGACTTGTACAAGAGGGTCCTACAGAGAGGTCTCAACTATTTCGAAATGATATGTTCATGGAATCAAGATTTTGGACAGGAGCAGGACGCAATGTCAGAGTGCGGAAGCGGAAGGATGCCGCCTGTCAAAATGGCGATCGAAGCGGAAGGATGCCTGCCGCCTCTCAAAATTCATGTTGAAATACAACAGGATAAAATTGTGGAATCGTACTGCGCATGTAAAGCGGGGTGAGTACTTTTTACCTGGAAGGATTATGAGTAATATCATTGTCGTCTATAAGTGAGTTAGGTTTGATTTTTCTACAAATGCATTGAAACAACGGTGATTAACTCAGTCAGTACCGTCGTCACCAGATGAAAAAGTTTGACTTGGCTCGTAATCGAACCCTGTGCTCTGTCTGAAAAAGTCTGACGTGATACAAATAGACGGTTCTCTTGCATGACATTGCGCATTTACCTATCACCAACCCGACTCGTCGGCATAAAACATTACACACGTCATTCAGCAAGTCAGTGACACGCAATGCAATCAAACTCAAAGTCGATACTTCTCCCTCGTACGGGAGGCCTTCAGCAAGCTTTAATCTAATCTATCGGAGACACTTCGCCAACTGTGTTTTAGGCTTTGGAAGATTAGTCACCCGGGCCCCTTGTAACCTAGCAGGATATACATCTCGTCAGAATTGCACGTTCCCCAAGGGCATCATCTGAGGACCATTTTCTTCCTGACATCAACTTTTCAAAACGCACGCTACCGACAAACATTGTTGTTTGTGGGACATGGCTGCGGGAGGGGCGGGACAAGCTCGGGGTTGGGACAATGCGGCTATCTGATTGGCTGTTATTGTACGTGTGATTGACATGTCGGAAAGGTCCATTCTGATGAAAGAGATCCTGCTGGGTTGCAAGGGGCCCGGTTGAGTCATACAACTAAGTGTGGACAGTATCAACACACACAAGGCTGTATCTCCAATGGTAAGCGAGGGAGAGGTATCTTCTCTGAGTTCGATTTCATTATTATCAGTGCTTTCTACATTGCATGAGAACAACTTTCACTTTGTTAGTGTATCAGTGCGCTGCTGAATGAAGTGTGTCATGTTTTATGCCGAAGAGTCGGGTGAGGGTTACGTAAATGCACCACGTCATGCAAAAGAAACGTCTATTTGCCTATTTGTGTCGCATCGGACTTTTAAGACAGGCCAAGTCCCAAGCCCGGATAAACGCAGAGGGTTGCGTCAAGAAGGGCATACGGCGTAAAACTGTGCCAAACGTATTTCAACTTTCCTCAAACAAATTCCAGAAAGGATAGGTCGTGGCCCGGGCCAACTACGCCCGCCCCTGGCACTGTTAATCGACAAGGCGTAGGTAGAAATTCAGATCATGTATTTCAGAGAAAAAAAAGAGGAGGAAAGCGACTTGGTCGGCAGAAGAAGAAGAGGAATGCACAGGCCCTGCAGCTGTGTGTAGGGACTTTGAATGTTGGGACCATGATGGGAAAAGCTCAGGAGTTAGTTGACATGATGATTAGGAGAAAGGTTGATGTATTGTGGACCCAAGAGAGCAAGTGGAAGGGGAGTAAGGCTAAATGTCTAGGAGCAGGGTTTAAATTATTTTACCACGGAGGACATGGGAAGAGAAATGGAGTAGGGCTTATTTTAAAGGAAGAGCTGGCTAAGAATGTCTTGGAAGTGACACGAGTATCAGATCAAGTGATGAGGATGAAATTTGAAACTGAGGGTATTACAGTATGTATAATGTGATTAGCGGCTATGCCCCACTGGTAGGATGTGACCTGGAGTTGAAAGAGAAGTTCTGGAAGGAACTACTCAACAAAGTAGTCCTGAGCATCCCAGACAGAGAGAGAGAGAGTCGTGATTGGTGCAGATTTCAATGGACATGTTGGCGAAGGAAAGAGGGGCGATGAAGAAGTCATGGATAAGTGCGGCATCCAGCAGAGGAACTTTGAGGGTCAGATGGTGGTGGACTTTGCAAAAAGGATGGCATTGGCAGTGGTGAACACTTATTTTCAGAAGAGAGAGGAACATAGAGTGACCTACATTAGGGGAGGTAGAAGCACGCAGGTGGATTATATTTTGTGCAGACGATGTAACTGGAAGGAGGTTACTGACTGTAAGGTAGCGGTGGGGGAGAGAGTAGCTCGGCAGCATAGGATGGTGGTGAGTAGGATGACTCTGGCAGCAGGGAGGAAGATTATGAAGGCAAAAGGTAGAGCAGAGAATCAGGTGGTGGAAGTTGAGAAAGGAAGAATGTTGTGTGGCCTTTCGGAAAGAGCTGAGAAAGACGAGATGGACAGGAAGAGCTCCCGGAAGACTGGAATGCCACTGCCAAGGTATTCAGAGAGGCAGGCAGGAGAGTACTCGGGGTGTTTTCTGGTAGGAAAGGGGAGAAGGAGACTTGGTGGTGGAACCCCCAAAATACAGGGGGTCATCCGACGACAGAGATTAGCGAGGAAGAAGTGGGACACGGAGAGGACTGAGGAGAGGCGAAAGGAGTACATCGAGATGCGCCGTAGGGCAAAGGTCGAGGTGGCGAAGGCTAAACAAGAGGCGTACGACGACATGTACGCCAGGTTGGATCCGAAAGAAGGACAAAAGGATCTCTACAGGTTGGCCAGAGAGAGGGATAGGGATGGGAAGGATGTGCAGCAAGTAAAGGTGATTTAGGATAGTGGTGGAAATATGTTGACTGGTGCCAGTAGTGTGCTAAGTAGAAGGAAAGAGTACTTTGGGAAGTTAATCAGTGAAGAAAATGGGAGAGAAAGAAGAGCGGAAGAGGCAAGCGTGAATGCCCAGGAAGTGGCAGTGATTAGTAAGGGGGAAGTTAGAAAGGCACTGAACGGGATGAAAAATGGAAAGACTGCTGGTCCTGATGACATACCAGTGGAGGTATGGAAGCAATTTGGAGAGGTGGCTGTGGGTTTTTTTTTTTTTTTTTTTTTTGACCAACCTACTTAATGGAATACTAGCGGGAGAGAAGATGCCAGAAGAATGGAGGAAAAGTGGGCTACTCCCCATTTGTAAGGACAAAGGCGATGTTCAGAACTGCGGAAGCGACAGAGGAGTAAAGATGATGAGCCACACGATGCAGTTGTGGGAAAGAGTCGTTGGAGGCGAGACTCAGGACAGAAGCAAGGATCTGCGAGCAACAGTATGGTTTCGTGCCGAGAAAGAGTACCGCAGATGCATTATTTGCCTTGAGGATGGATGCTCGTGGAAAAGTACAAAGAAGGTCAGAAGGAGCTACATTGTGTAGCGAGAGGAACTGTGGTCCTGCATGCGCAAGTCTGGCGTGGCGGAGAAATATGTTAGAAAAGTACAGGACATGTACCAGAAGAGTGGTGAGGTGTGCTGTAGGTGGGACAGAAGAATTTAAGGTGGAGGTGGGACTGCATCAGGGATCAGCTCTGAGCCCCCTCCTGTTTGCTGTGGTAATGGATAGGCTGACAGGCGTGTATGTGTATGTATATGTGCATGAATGAGAGGGGTGGAGGGGAAAGAGTGAGGCTCCAGAGAGAAGAGACAGCGAGGGTGGGCGACTTCAAATACTTGGGGTCAACGATACAGAGCAATGATGAGTGCGGTAAGGAAGTGGAGAAACGGGTCCAAGCGGGGTGGAACAGTTGGCGGAAGGTGTCTGGTGTTCTATGTGACAGAGGTGTCGCCGCTCGGATGAAGGGCAAAGTTTATAAAACAGGTGTACGGATTAGAGACTGTGGCACTGAAGAAACAACAGGAAGCAGAAGTGGTGGTACCAGACATGAGGATGTTGAGGTTCTCGCTCGGCGTGAGCAGGTTGGATAGGATGAGAAATGAGCTCATTCGAGGGACAGCCAAGGTTGGATGCGTTTTAGACGAGGTTAGAGAGAGCAGACTTCGATGGTTTGGACATGTCCAGAGGCGAGAGAGTGAGTATATTGGTAGAAGGGCGCTGAGGATGGAGCTGCCAGGCAAAAGAGCGAGAGGGAGACCAAAGAAAAGGTTGATGGATGTGGTGAGGGAGGACGTGAGGACTGCGGGTGTGAGAGAGGAAGAGGCCCGATATAGGCTCAGTTGGAAAAAGATGACACGCTGTGGCGACGCCTAACGGGACAAGCCGAAAGGAAAAGAAGAGGGAGAAGAATTCTTTACATCACGTACACTTTGAATGCTTCTATTTCAGGGAAATGAATATACTTTTGTATTATTCTTTACATGATGTACGCCTTGAGTGCTTATTTTTGCCGGCGAAGTGGGGGCAGTAATTATCAATGTTGGAAAAAAGAAAATAAAAAAAGAAATATAGACACATGAATAGGACGTATGCCTGTCGCCGCGAGATGAAGTTCTTTAAATGGTGTCTAAAATCTCTCTCGCGGTCAAACGTGAATGGAATCATGAACGTAAACATGAGACAAGAAAGAAAATACAGTCGCGACCTTTGGCCTTGTAAGGACTTCTTCAGGGATGGCCACAAAGAAAGAGAAAAATGGGGAGGAAATTATTTATTCATTTGTTTTTAGCTAACTTTTCTCTACTTTCTGTCGGGGGGAAAAAACGGCTTCTTCAAGCCACCGGTGTGGTATTTTGAATCAAAGACGTAAAAAAAAAAAAAAAGAAATTCCTCAAGCCACCAGTGTGGGGTTTTGATGACATTTTCAAAGATTGCTCATGAATGAAAAAAAAAGGAAAAAAAAAAAACAAGCATAATGAGAAATAATAAACTTGTGACTGTTTAAACTGTGTATTCATCATTAGATCACAACACTGACCTTTGACCAGTGTGGCTTTGCTTCATGGAATGAAACTGTTGTTTTAATTGCATTGATATTTCACAGTCAAATACTGCCACGACTGTATTTCAAAATAACTCAAAGAATAATCCTTCCACTACAGTTAGCGTACCCCAAAGGTCTCGTGGTTAAATTAAGACTTTGCAACGTGAGGACGGTGCGGGAGAAAACAATCGGGAAGCAGGGTGGAATGCATCGGCAGGGTTGTGATGCGCGAAAGGCTTCAGTAGTAGGTGGCAGTAGCGTTGTGAGATGCGCAAGAGACCGGTGGAAACGGAAGTCTGGTCCGTGTGTCACATTGGACGAGACGAGTCTATGCTTTCCGTTCAACCCGACTTCTGGTCATGTTTGCGTTATATTGTCAATACAACAACTGCTCTCTCTTAAAGCCGGTTTGGATGGTTAGTAAACGTCTTGGTATTGAAGAGCGCACTTCCGAGAGATGCTCTGGGGGTGCCGCTATGCATTGTGGGTATCCATTGCTGTCTCCAGCCAACCTCAAATTATGAAATGAGAAGCATGTTCACCCAAGAATTTGCACCGTTGCACCGTTTGACCTCGCGTCCGTGCTCGGCCTCGCCTGTTTTGCGTGCCGTCGGTCACGTGCTCACGATGACACCGTCGCTTGACACAGCGTGCGCGTGAATGGGTTGCGTGCTCGCGCCGTACCAACTCATACTTACCTGGCAGGGGAGATACCATGATCAAGAAGGTGGTTCACCCAGGGTGAGGCTCAGCCATTGCACTCCGGTTGTGCTGACCCCTGCGAATTCCCCAAATGTGGGAATCTCGACTGCATAATTTCTGGTAGTGGGGGACTGCGTTCGCGCTCTCCCCTGATCACGTGTCAAGATAAATATGGGAGCGTTCGTGCACGTGACCTATTGTGTGACAGCTGAGAGGGCGGCGGGCGAAGTGCGTCATCGCACGCAACACGCTACTGGGATGAGATTGCTCTTCTGTTTTCACTGCCAAGTTAACTTGAAACACGACAACTGTGATACTATGAAAAGCCCCAAGTAATTATGTCCAGGTCGGTAATGTCGACCCATAACCTTAAATTAAATGTTACAAAACCTTTGCAGATCACCCAACCAGCAAGATTCACGTTCACTAAAGATCAACGCGTTGTTGTCACGCGAAGCCCAATCGGCACCGACCTGCTGCTCCATGCGGGCGGATACAATGGCGTCGTTGGCTTCGAGCGCATGCGCTAAGGCCCACAATCCTTTGTGTCGGGGCACTTGATAAACTTGAAAAAAAAAAAGCGCTCGAAGCCTGAGCGCCGATAAATGTTTAGACTTGCGTTGGAGTACATTAACTGTGGTTGAATGAATGGAATTATTTTTGAAATAGTGGCAGTTTTGACTGGAATACCGTTAGTCAAAACGGTATGCCGGGGAATCAAGTAGCTCCTTTCACCGTCCAGAAGGCAGTTTACTCTTGTTTCTCTTCAGATCGCATAAATCTTTCGCCTTTTACTAAAGATTTCCGTGGGGAGGAACAACAAGAGTCTATCTCAATTTTTTGATGCTCTGCGAAGGCGGAGCTTCTCTTTTACTGTGAAAGACAATTGAGAGAATGCATGAAGTTTGCAGTTCTGGAAGCACAGGCCTGTCCCCTTATGTATACAAAGAGACATATCATCGAGGCCGAAAGAGACTTAGAGTACTTGCGTGTGTACGTGTTCACCTGTGTCTCCTTTCAGTATTTTACCCGTTTAGTTTATTGTTTCTCAAATTGTCCAGTTTAAACATCTCTTCTCTGCCTCATTTCACTCTGTTGGCGACCACAACCCTCTGACTGGTTGCCGTAACAACGTTTAAACACGCCTTCAAAACGGACCTTTCCGACCTGCCAGTCACTCGCACAATAATCTCCAATCAGGTAGCTGCTTTTGCCGTCACGTCCCACAAGCAATGCTGCTTATCGGTCGCGTGCGCTTGGAAAAGTTAATGTTACAAACAAAATGGTCCTCAGATGCGCTTGGGGAACGTGCAATTCTGATGAAAGATATCCGGCTAGGTTACAAGGGGCCCGCGTGATTCATTTTCCAAAGCCTAAAACACCGTTGACGAAGTGTCCACAGTGGATTCAGGCTTGCGGAAGACCGCACGTACAACTAAATGTGAACAATATCAGCAAACACAAGGCTGTATGGTCGAAGGTAAGTGAGGGAGGAGTATCTTCTCTGAGTTTGATTGAATTGTTATCAGTGCTTTATACATTGCAGGAGAACAACTTTCACTTTGTTAGTGTATCACTGACCTGCTGATTGAAGTGCGTCAGAAGAGTCGGGTTAGGGTTACGTAAATGCGCCGTGTCATGCAAGAGGAATGTCGATTTGCCCATTTGTATCGCGTCGGGCTTTTAAAACAGAGCACTGGGTTCCATTACGAGCCGAGTCAAATGAATACACCCGCACACTTATAAAGGCTGCAATGATATTTCTCGTGATCTTTCCAAGTAAAAAGTACTCACCCTGCTTTACATGCGCGGTACGAGTCCACAATTTTATCCTGTTGCATTTCAATATGAAGGTTGTGAAGCGTCAAACCTTTTTGCATCGATCGCCAACGTTTCGCTGTAACTCTGACATTGCGTCCTGCTCCGTCCAAAATCTTAATTCCGTGTACATATCCTTGCGTGAAATAGTTGAGACCTCTCTGTAGAACTCTCTTGGACAAGCCCGACACATTTGGCAAAAAACATACCCCAATACTGTGTGGAATACGCGATAGAGGATCCAGTTCAAACCAGTTATGTTCAGTCGCCTTTTTGGAAGATTGTGCGGCATGGCAACGGGAGCTAAGGGGGATGGGGGGCGGGGGGAGCTGAAGGTCGCCAGTCGGAGAGGTTCCATAAGATAGACACGCCACGAAAATGGATTTGAAGTGCGTGAAAATTTGAACTCACCATAACGCTAACACCTGAGCTTGTTTCTCTGCAACGAGATGGTACCATCTGCGGGGAACGGGAGACAATGACGCCCCAAATGTGTTGCTTCCAGTTTATTCCGTTTTGGTTGCCGTTACTCCAGAAAAATGCGCTTCACACAGATAAGATGTCGGAAATGGCAACAGGCTTTTCACTGCTTTGGTGGCGATCTCCGGGTTGACATCGGGGCTTTCCACTTAGACGAAGCCTTTCTGTCTCAACCGGTTCGAGCTGGCGATGGATTTTTACAAAGTGTCCAGTATACAGTTCAGCAAGGTTAGCCTACATGCCGATATGCGCTCTCGGACACATGTGGCTGCAGAGCGGAGCCCCACTGACGACATGAGGAAATGATGCAGTCATGACTAAATATGGGCATAAGACATACTTCAACCCCCCTTTCGGACTCGAAAGAGTCCGACACCTGAAATGAACAAAATTAAAGAAAGGTGCCAGCGGCGTCATTGTCCGAAGTGCGTTGTGCATCGGGCATGGGGCATTTTCCTCAGGGATGAGTCGAGCTGGGGTGCAGTCGGCTTCCTTGTCGAATGATGTCATCAACGGGTGCCAGCCGGCACTGGAGAAGATGTGGTTTACCGGCTGTCGTCAGGTCGAGGGATCGCTGGGCCTGAGGCGGATCTGGCCGGTCATGTTGATGAGATGTGGAATCACGTGTCCCCCCTTCCTGCAGGATGTACCGCTGTGGCCGTCTGCACATTTAAATTTTATGGGCAGCGATTGAACCCCTTTAAATAGTTATGGTTTTAATGAAAAAAAAAAAAAAAACAACAGGTATGATCTTTTAGAAAATTTGCAGTCTTGTATGTTGGGTAGGACACCATTTATTAAGGGTTGGAGATTTTAATTGCGCATTAAAGGTCGAATCCAGAGGAAATAAAAAAAATATTAAAAATAATCTCAACTCAACAGAAATAAAATAAATTAGCGTCAAAGTCAGTCTCAAGATTTTGTTCTAAATGTCACAGAGTTTCGGCAAGTATGTAACTCCCTGGAATGTGATGTCACGCCAAGACAACATTTAGCCAGAGAGCGAAAAAGCTAGCAAAGATAAGAAGGTAAAGTGTGTTGTATTCGGCTGTTCTGCGTCAAACGCTGACAGAGTCAGCTTATATGAATGACCGAAACATGAACGGACAGGCAAGTTATGGACCAGGTTTGTGAAAGCAAAGCGGGCGCATTGGACTTACAAATCAAAGTGGACAGTAAAATGTTCCAAGCATTTCACGGAGGACTGCTTTGAAAACCCGGCACAGCATTCACTTGGCTCCGGGAGAAAGTAAGTACGTACGTGTTCAATTGTTTAGTAGTGACGAGTATCTACTTCATTTTAAATGGAAGTACAATACCGATGCGGATATTTGTGTCAGCTAATATCCTTATCCGTGTGATGTTTTGGAGGTGACGAAATTTAGACACTGCATAAAGTTTGTGTACTGTTGACGGGGAGGTCTTCCTGACATTCGACTACGGCAGTGCGTGCTTTCAAGTGTTTCAAGTGCATTATGTAAAATACCGGCTAAATCTTTAAACGCAGAATGATACCGAAGGTTTCGATTTTTGTTTTATGCCGGCTCGGTCGCTAGCACAACAACAACAAACCACTCACTGTTGTACGCGAGCAGAATCAGACGTTTAAACGTGTTTGAATTAGATTATTTCGGCAACAAGCATGCAGATTTCTTGAGCCACCTATCAGTCTGTGTTTTGGGTGCGAAGTTCCACGTCAACTTCCTCAGGTCTCGCCGAATCCTGTCATCGTGTTGCACTCATCAACTCAGGTCCGAACATACAGTGAAGAAAATAATAATTTAAACACCCTGCTATATTGCAAGTTCTCCCACTTAGAAATCGTGGAGTGGTCTGAAATTTTCATCGTAGGTGCATGTCCACTGTGAGGGAGATAATCTAAAAAGAGAAATCCTGAAATCACAATGTATGATTTTTTTTTTTTTTGGTATGATTTATTTGTGTGATACAGCTGCAAATAAATATTTGAACACCTGTCTATCAGCTAGAATTCTGACCTTCAAAGACGTGTTAGTCCACCTCCACTCCACGTATTATCCTGAATCATATGCACCGGTGTGAGGTTGTTAGCTGCGGAAAAAACACTTGTCCACCCCATACAACCAGTAGGACTCAAACTTGAGATGGCCAAGACTAAAGAGCTGTCCAAAGACACTGTTGGACCAATCATTAGAAAATGGAAGAAGGTAAACATGACGGTCAATCTCAATCGAGCGGAGCCCCAAGCAAGATATCACCTCGTGGGGTCTCAATGATCCTTAGAAAGGTGCGGAATTAGAAGACAGGACTACACGACAGGAATTGGTCAATGACCTGAAAAGAGGTGGGACCACCGTTTCCAAGGGGACTGTTGGTAATTCAGTAAGACGTCATTGTTTGAAATCATGCATGGCACGGAAGGCTCCCCTGCTTAAACCAGCACATGTCAGGGCCCACCTTCAGTTTGCCAATGACCATTTGGATGATACAGAGGAGTCATGGGAAAAGGTTTTGTGGTCAGATGAAACCAAAATTGAACTTTTTGGTCATTATTCTACTAACCGTGTTTGGAGGAAGACAAATGATGAGTTCCATCCCAAGAACACCATCCCTACTGTGAAGCAAGGGGGTGGTAGCATCATGCTTTGGGAGTGTTTTTCTGCACATGAGACGGGACGACTGCACTGTATTAAGGAGAAGATGGCCATCTATTGCAAGATTTTGGGGAACAACCTCTGTCAGGTTCAAAAAGCTTGACCCTCTATTAAAAGAAGGCGAACAGACAAGGCTTCAAGTTTTACTTGCTGCAAGGGGAGCGGCAGGACCTCTCCCTGCTTCCAACCAACTCCAACTCGTGTCCCCTTGCAGCTTCTTTTTATTCACATAAATCACATGATGATTGTATGTGTGTGTGTGTGTGTGTGTGTGTGACTGTTTGATTGACTACATCTGATTGATTACATCTGTCTGATTGATGACATCTCTTTTCAAGACAATAAGTTCAAAGGTAGAAGCTAGGTGGGGATGTGGAAACCAACTACGGTATGTACAAAATGAGAACATATGTATGATTTCTTTAACATTTCCCTCCTGTTCATCGTCTTGGAAATATGACTGGGGACATCAGAATGATGTTGCATTTTCAGAAAGTTCATCATTTACACGTGAGCGTATAAAAGGCATCAAAAGTTTCCTTTTGGCTGTTGCTGCATGTAAGATAAGCTTACACATTTCACAGAGGCCTGTGAAATGTATCTCCTCATGTGTCATAAATCTTTTTTAATTACTCTGTTGCTGTGCAGGGATATGTGTGTGCGCTGTTTGTCTATGGGAAGTTTAAGAGCTCAAGGTGACTGCAAATTTATGATAGTTGCATTCTTGTGGGTTTTTGTAACAGGAAGAACTGTGTCTACTCAGAGGACACCCGGCCTTGAGAAGATTAACTGTCTCTGTATAACAACTTTACTTGTCTTGTGAAACCTGCTCCCCCCCCTTCCTATGTGTGAAACTCAATAAAATGTGTGGTTTTGGGGGGGCTCAGAGAGAGTCTTACGTGCGGGTGTGGAGGATATGCTCTGCTCCTCCAAGCTCTCCCTAAACTGCAGTTTAGTAAAAAATAACTCTGCCTCTGTCTCAATCATTTTATCCCGGTGTCGTGACCTCTAGGTCCACATTGAGCGAGAAGTCCGTGCTTTGGACCTAACATTTTCTCTGGTGCCGAAACCCGGGATACCCAACAGCTTGACGCCTGGAACGACGCGGGATCAACGAGACCAAGAATCTGGTACCAGTGTCCTCCATTGAAGGATCGGTCGCATCGCTGATCCAGCGCCGGACCGGACTGTCGGGTGACGGGTCCCAACGGACCAGGGCCACGGCACTGAGGTAGGAGAAAACTTATTTGGTCAATCCTCATTATGGGATGGATGGAGATAACGAACCCACCATCCTAGTGCCAAGACCATGGACAGCAACTGAATGTTCTGAAGCCTGTACAGGCCTGGGGGATCCAGAAACAGACCCAACTTCCTGGTGTTCTAATTTCAGAGAACTAAAAAGCTCTTTTCACCTTAATGGGACTGAAGTGGAGACAGCATTCAAGACAGCGCTGAAACATCGTTGAGGAAGAGTGAGAGGAAATTTTAACCCCCGTGGAGGAAACAATGGACCAATCCTACGCCCAGATGACCCCCTCCTGACTACCAGGATGGATGAAGTACTGGAGCGAGTAATGACAGCTTACCAGAAGCCACCAGATCACAGCAAAATCAGACAGTGCCGCCAGAAACCAGAAGAATCAGTCCATGATTTCAAGATCAGACTGGAAGGAATATTCAAAACCAACAGTGGGCTGCCTGAAGATGCTAACGACAATGGTCCCTACCACAGCCAGCTAAGACAATGCCTTATGTACGGTTTCCAACCACACATTAGCGGGTTCATCCAAAAACACTGTGTGACTCACAGAACTTTGAACACCAACCAATTGATGGACTGGGCCAGTCATGCAGAGGAGAACCATAGAAGAAAGAACGGAATGGACAGCACAACAGCCATGGCAGCGCTGACTGCAGCCATAAGAGGAATGGAGACGTCTACTGAGACACACGAGTCCTCTGAGGTGTACGCTATGCAAAGAGAAGGAGAAAGGAGAGGTCAAAGAAGAGGTCAAGGTCAACAAAAAGGGGGACCAAGCCTGAAGTGCTACAACTGTGGGAAACCAGGACAGCTGACTAGAGAATGCAGGAGTCCCAAGAAGTGTTTCAACTGCCAGAAAGAGGGACACATGGCACGTGAATGCCCCCTCCCGGACAGCCGGAAGGGAGGGGGCAACCGAGAACCACAAAGAGACAAATGATGATGTTCCTCGGTTTGACCAATTACTGTCGAAGTTGGATTCCAAACTATGCATCAATGACTCAACCACATCTGACCATACAGCGATGCAACACTCTCAACCCTGCAACCCTGTTGCCAACTCCAGAAGATGGAGACCCGGACAGCTGCACAGACAAAACTGAAGTCTGCTGCAAGCCACGCCCAGATCTCAGAGACACTCCATTGGGAGTAGGTCACGTCGTCTATGTTGATGGGTCCTCATCCAGGACACCTGATGGAAAGAACAATACAGGCTATGCAGTGGTAACAGAAGAGGCAATACTCAAAGCGGGAAAGCTCCCTGGCAACTGGTCAGCGCAGGCAGCAGAAATCGTGGCACTCACAGAAGCATGCAAACTCTTCCAAGGTCAAGAGGTCACGATATATACGGACAGCCAATATGCCTATTCAACGCTCCACGTCTTTGCTGCACAATGGGCCAGGAGTGGCATGCAAACATCAAGTGGAAAACCAGTCCAGCATGCTGACCTGCTCAAAGCCTTACTCCAAGCAGTTCTACTCCCAAGGAGAATTGCTGTCTGTAAGTGCAAAGCCCACACGAAAGCCACAGATCCAGTCTCCCAAGGGAATGCTAAAGCTGACCAAGCAGCAAAACAAGCAGCGATGGGAACCAGCCACACCCATGTTCAAGAAGAAGCAGACAGCACAGATGAAGATAAGTGTGAACGAACGACACATCCTTCGCAGAAGCAAGACATCATCCCTCTCCAAGTTCTGAAGGACATGCAGGACAATGCCCCGCCGAATGAAAAGCAACAGTGGACTGCAGCAGGAGCAAAAATGGACGGCCTGGGCATTTACAGAGTTTTGGACAAACCCTGCCTCCCTCGGAGTCTTTTTCAAGCAGTGGCTAAATTGAGTCATGGGCCAAGCCATGTCTCAACAGGGGGGATGGTGGCGATAGTAGAAAAATAGTAGAAAATAACTTCTATTTACTACTACTAAAATTTTTGCAGATCGTGCCTCACATGCTGCCAACACAATGCTCAGGGAAATGTCAGACCTACAAGAGGGAAGTGCCCACAAGGGTCTTACCCATTTGAAATCATCCACATGGATTTCATAGAATTGAACAGATCCGGTCCACACAAATACTGCTTAGTAATAGTGGACTCATTCTCAAAATGGGTAGAAATCTTCCCAGCAAAAAAGCCAGATGCACTGACAGTAGCAAAAGCTATATGTAAAAACATCATCCCAGATCACGGTATTCCAAGAGTTATTTGGAGTGACAATGGGTCACATTTTGTTAACCAAATTATTGGAGAAATGGCCCAACATCTAGGGATCAGCCTAAAACATCACTGTGCTTATCATCCACAGAGTGCAGGACTAGTGGAGAGAACTAATGGCACTATCAAACTTAGACTCAAAAAGACCATGGAAGAAACAGGGAAACCACGGCCAGAGTGTTTGCCCTTAGTCAAAACATACATGAGAATAGTTCCAACAGTAACAGGCATCACACCTTTTGAAGCAGTAAAAGGAAGACCTTTTCATCTTCCATTATGGGAAGCGTCAGGAGTACAGGAGGAAAAAGGGGAACTTGACCCCATGACAGACTGGCTGCTTAGACTTTTCCAAAATGACAATGTGAAAAGAGCAAATGATCTGCCAGGTCCTTCTCTCCCTTCCACACAGGAATCGCTGACTCCAGGAGACCAGGTGCTGATAAAGGTCATCAAGAGGAAGTGCTGGTCCAGCCCGAGGTGGGAAGGCCCATTCACAGTGCTCCTGACCACACCCACAGCTGTCAAAATCGCGGAGAGAGAGACGTGGATTCACCAGTCCCACACCAAAAAGGTCCATCCTGTCACTTAAAGCAGCTACTATGGGTTCCAGTGTGAGAGTTACAGTTGCAGCTGTAGCAACCGTCCTCCTGATCAGTGTAGGGACACTGATCTGGCTTAGTGGGGAAGGCCCCGAAGCATCGCATGACGAGACGACCATGGCCCTGACGGCCCTGGAGAAGAGGGCTCTCCACGAACCTGACGACCCAATTCACATGTTCCAACAGAACTCATGGTGGAGGTACAGTAACTTCACAGCACATGAGAAGAACATGACTAACTGCTATGTGTGTGCGCATATGCCAGTGCCAACCACACGCCATGGAGGCCGAGCCCACGCCCTCCACATCAATCTACCTCTGTGTTGCTCAAAGCTCTGCTCCCAATACTTGTCATACTGATCACGTTCTGCTGTTTCTGTATGTGCGTCGTACCACTGGTTCGTCGGTGTGTGGAACGAGCGGTGATAGGCGTGGTCCAGGTTCAGTATCATCAGCTGCAGCAGAAGGATGATGTGCACTTTCCTGATATTTTCCCTGACCCGGACTATGGTGACGACCCGGTATAAATACTGACTGATTTCCTACTGTCTACGGGTGCGGTACTGAGAACCAAACCCCACCGGTGAGGACATGTGCTAGTAACCTCTGTCCTCCGCTTTCTTTCCCTCTTTATTTAGGTTTACTGTGTTCCCTGCCATTTTTTATTTGATTCCCTTCTCAGCCAGGCCATGAGGCTGTCGCTCCAAGCGGAGGGCAGGGGAGGAATTTTTCCCTATTAAGAGGGTTTTCGCCTCCCCCTAACTGGTTACCTATGTTGTGCATTATTATGATGTTGTGCTCTAAAACCTGTTATAGGACTGAGCTCAATTGATGTTCCAAAAATCCACAACAGGGGGGAAATGTAAGATAAGCTTACACATTTCACAGAGGCCTGTGAAATGTATCACCTCATGTGTCATAAATCTCTTTTAATAACTCTGTTACTGTGCAAAGATGTGTGTGTGTACTGTTTGTCTATGGGAAGTTTAAGAGCTCAAAGTGACTGCAAATTTATGATAGCTGAATTCTTGTGGGCTTAAGAGCTCAAGGTGACTGCAAATTTATGATAGCTGCATTCTTGTGGGTTTTTGTAACAGGAAGAACTGTGTCTAATCAGAGGACACCCGGCCTTGAGAAGATTAACTGTCTCTGTATAACAACTTTACTTGTCTTGTGAAACCTGCTCTCCCCCACCCTATGTGTGAAGCTCAATAAAATGTGTGGTTTTGGAGGGGCTCGGGGAGAGTCTTACGGGCGGGTTTGGAGGACATGTTCTTCTCCCCTAAGCTCTCCCCAAACTGCAGTTTGGTAAAAAATAACTCTGCCTCTGTCTCAATCATTCTATCCTGGTGCCGGAGCCTCTGGGTCCACATTGAGTGAGAAGTCCGTGCTTTGGACCTAACAGTTATGCAAGGTAGTTCGGAGAAAAACGTTTATTATTAAATGGTCGGGAATCGGGCAGGCAGTCAGGTGAAGCTGCGGTAGTTGGGACGTCGGGCGAAGAGAGCAGGTGAGCGGGCAGGCAGGAGTCGGTACACGGGAGATCGATCAAGGCAGGCAGAAGTGTCAAAGGAGTCAGGCTTACGGGGTTGGTCGGAGAACAGGCGAAGGTCGGTACACACGGGTTGTCGATCAGGGATACGGGAGTACTCGAACGGGACATGAAGCTCAAAGAACTGGCCGGGACCAGTTGTCATGTGTGCAAAACTAAAAAAGTTTTTCCACCAACTGCCCGAGTCCTGTCGTCTCCGCATCCTCCTTGCAGTTAGCACCGTCTGTTCTAAAACATTCCATTCTTGCACCACATACCCTGTTTCGTTCCACCAGTCACACGCTCAGCACTTTACAGTCTCACACTTTCATACACAGGATGTAGCAACATCTAATGAACTACTTTAAGCTCAAACTCTTATATTCCTTTAACGGCGACGTGAACGAGAGTAGGCAGAGAGTCAGTCGAAACTGACACGTGGGCGTGTCTCGTGAGCGGATCAGTTCCAACTGCCACGTGAACCTGCGTCAGCAGCGAGTCCGTCGCAGTTGCGACGTCAGCGTAGCTCGGCTGGTTCGCCAATCCTTGCCGGACTGTCCTGCCTGTGGATTGAACGCCCCTGCTTTCCACTTTCGCTTGCCAGCATGATATTGACAAGAACCATCTGTAAAGCAGGCATTTTGTTTCTCATTGTCGGTCAATTCATCCCACTTTTTTCCAGCTTTCACCGGGGATTCTTCCAGAGGCTTCACCTCGAATGGGACCTCATCCTTCTCGGGAACGTCTGCAATTTGCTTGTGCAACATCGACACGCCCTTTATTCCTGGTTTCACTCGCTCTGAAATATACCATTTCCATTTTATGATGCTTGCCTCCTGTGCAGTCCCTATCCTGTGGGTGGTGGGATTACTCATCACCCAGGTCAATAAAGGAATATGAGTTCTCATTATTACTTCATGACCTACTGTCTGTGCTTCCGTCTCTACTAACGCCCAATAACATGCTAATAGTTGTTTTTCAAAGGGAGTATATTTTATCCCTGCGTCAGTCAGTTTTCGTGACCAAAAGCCCAGAGGCTTTCTGATTTTCCCCTGCTTTTGCCACAAACTCCAATTTGCGTAGTCGTTTAACGCAGACACCTGCAGCTCCACAGGTCCTGATTGCATTTTCCCCAAAGATACTGCCTGTTGAATGGCCTCTTTTGCCAATTCAAACGATGCCTGTTGTTCAGGCCCCCAATCAAAATCCTCCTTCTTCCTAGTACATTTGTACAAGGGTTGGAGAATTTGTCCCAAATGGGGAATGTGATGTCTCCAAAACCCAAAGAGCCCAATGTATTTTTGAGCGTCCTTTTTGCTGTGTGGCACTGGGAAGTTCGCCACCTTTTCTTTTGCTTTGGTTGTAATCTCTCTTTCCCCCTTGTTCCAAATTATCCCCAGAAATTTGGCAGACTGAGCAGGTCCTTGGATTTTAGCATGGCTTATTTCCCAACCAGATTCTTTCAGTTGCTCAATGATTTTACACAGCCATTCTTTCACTTCCGGTTCAGTGTTTCCCTGTATCATGATATCATCGATGTAATGTGACACCAACATGTGTCGGGGCACCGGCACTTCCGCTAGGTGCTCTGCCACAATCCTGTGACATATCGTTGGGCTATGCAGGTACCCTTGAGGGAGACGAGTGTACTGTCTTCCTTCCCAAGTAAATGCAAACTGTTCCATTTTGTCCTCGGGAATAGGTATGGTGAAAAAGGCGTTGGCCAAATCCATCACTCCATACCAGGTTCCACTGTGATGCTGTATCCTTTCAATGATGCTAATAGCATCCGGGACAGCTGACGTCAGTGCTGGTGTCAGTTTGTTCAATCGTCGGTAATCTACCGTCATGCGCCAAGTGCCGTCAGATTTTCTCACCGTCCACAAGGGGTTGTTCCACTTAGTTGTGATTGTCTTCAGAACTCCTGCCTCTAAGTATTCTTTTATGGTGGCAGCAATCTCTTCCTGTCCCCCAGGAATTCTGTATTGTTTTTGGCAAACAGTTTCGGTGGCCTCAGGGATAGGAAAGGGGGTCATTTTCACCTTCCCCACTAAGATGGTTCGAATGTTGATTTCAGTTCCAAATTGGAATTTTCCCATCCGTAAATACAGTGTCATTCCAGCCAGAATGTCCATTCCAACTATCCACTCTGGTACTGGAGTGACCACCACTTCAAATTTGCGAATTGGCATTCTTCCAATTTTTAAAGGCAACGTAACTGCCTTCCCATTTACAATTTGACCTCCCAAGCCCCTCAATGGAACTATTTCTCCCCTCATTTTGTCAGGGTTCCCGTGAATTAAAGAGGCCTCCGCTCCTGTATCAACCAGTGCAGATACACGTTGTACCGAATTAGCCCAATAAATTTCCATTGGAACATGGGGCCGGATATCCCCTATGTTCCATCGATGTGAAGTTTTGTTCTGCCTGGTTATCTGAGTTTGACCTCTATCCTAGCTAAGATGATCCAAACTTTTGGACATTCGATCTTTACTTCTCCCCTTTCCTTTTCCCTTGGCCTTGCCTTTTCTGACGGCAGCCACGTAACTGGGGCCTCTTGTGTTTACTAGCATGCCGTCGCTTGAGTCTGTATCTTCCTCTTCCTCTTCTTCATCCTCAAATGCATCCAAGGGAGGGGCTGTTGGTTGAGCTGCCGGCGTCATCATTCCCTTTAAGATGGTGGCCAGCTGAGCAATTTCTGATTTTCCCTTTGATCCCCTGCTCAAGCAACTTACCTTCAATCCCCTTTGTTTGCATCTTGCAGCCAAGGCACTTGTGGGTAGCCCGTCAATTTCTTCTGCCGGTACTCCCGCTGCAATGAGTGCTTTCCACATTTCCCGCCTACTACTCCCGCCTTCGGGCGGTTTCGCGCGCGGTTGTCTGCCATCTTTTTCGGACCTGTAATTCTCAGGGCGAGGCTGATGTACTGTGTCTCCCCAATCTCCCAAAGTCGCCAACTCCAACAAGCGCGTTTTCACGTCACTGAAGCTGTTATCGACGGCTCCTAACAAAATGGTAAGTGTCGCAGACCTGTAGTGGGGGGGGTGCGTCTCGAATCATTGCATCACGCACCACCTTTGGCACTGCTGTTTCATCAATAAAAGCATGACCCGCTCGCGATATCGACTCGCGCGTACACAATCTCCCCATCCTGTGAATTGCGTCGCGGATGGTTACCCAAGGCCCTTTGATCTCGGGCCAATCATGCCACGTTGGAGACACAGATTGCGCTGTCATAGCATACGAGGCAAATAGCGAAAAAGAATCACCTACCGCCATTGCTCTCCCGTTTGCACGGAACTCGGCATTCATTCGAGAATCTGAACTCAATCCTCCAAATCGCGAAAAGTCCTCTGAGTCAAGCTCTATGGCGTCAGCTCCTTCCTCATACATCCGCCTGAGCCAAGAATCAGCTGGTTCTCCCTGCTTTTGTCGATACTTTGATGTTAAATGGGCTATCTCTTCCTGAGAGAAGTCCTCTTTTGTTATCGTCATTCTGGGTGGCGGCTGAGGCTGTTCTATTCGCCTCATTATAGGGTTTCCTTCCCTATCAACTATAGGAACATTATTCTCATCTCGCTGTTCTTCAAAGACGGGCAAGAAAACATGCTGTTCCTCCCGTCTCCGCGAGATGGGTTTAACTTGGAGATGTCCAAGTTGTGGGTACAGCGGTTGAGGTTTCATTTCCCCGCCATATTGCATGTCGCCATCTCCCCATATGTCGCCATTCCATCCCTCTGGCTCCCAGTCTTCCTGGAGTGCCACAGCGAAGGAGCGGACCTGTTTTGGGTCGATGCGACGCGGTCTTTTGTTACTTTTCTCGCGCGCCATAGAAGAAATAAAAGCCACTGATTTCTCTAAGATTTTCTCCGCTTTAGCTTGGTCAGATTCAAGCGCTTTAATATTCTCTTCAAGTTGCGCTATCTTTTTATCTTTTTCCATTTCAGAAGCGCACACTTTATCCAAAGCCTTTGTTCTTTCCTTCCAGGCTTCGGCAAAAATCCACAACATCTCTCGGACGCCACCCAGCGGGGCTTTGTCCCTCACATCCACCCTGCTTAACATGCGCTGTAGCAGCGGTGGAGTTACCAAGGGAATTTCTCCAATCCACGGTTTAGGGCATCCCCCGTACCGTCTAAGGAGTTTCCCTATTTCTTCCATTCCAAGGCTCTCCCAGTCGGAGACACCATCCTCGTTGGGAGCCACCTCCGCTCCCTTCACAGTTTTACACTTAAAACTTGAGGCCACTTCCGCCTCCTTCACAGTTTTGCTCTTAAAGCAACAAGCCATTTCTGAATGTATTCTCCGCGATCCTGCCGACAACCCCAAAAATGTTTCAAAACATTTCTGATACCTCGCTCAGGAGTTCGGTATCAAATTTTAATAGGATCGTTGGAGATACGCACTCAGAAATGAAGACAAGACACACTTCTGGCTACCAACAATTGGCACTTTATTGGTCCCGCACAGAAACGGTAACACAAGCACAAGCACAAATCACGTGGTATGAAGCTAAGTAATATCCAACCAGTTCTTAGAAGAATATCCAGCTCTTACCATGCGCCAATAGGAGAGAGAGCCAACACTCCCGGTAGAGCGAGCTTCAATACTGGCTGGGCGTCCGTACGCAACCCGCAGCAGACTCTACCAAGAGTATCCAAAGTTCTCCTTTTATACTCTAAGCGTGTGCGGAAGGAGGGGTGAGTGGCCAATTCATCCCACCTGACGCCACACTATTCTTTGTTACCAACAGATGGCGTTGCACGACCTCACATGTTATGTCGAAACATCCTTTAATGATTTCGCTGGTTTATACAAAGCTATGGCGATGATCTTTTAGGTTATACAAAGCTATTGCGAAACATATACGAAGCTATTGCGAAACATCTTTTAAATATGGAAAAACAACACAATAAAATTATTCTTACTTCAACCACTGTAACTTTCACTCAGTGAAAAATGTTTCTCTGCTTGCATCAAGCCTTGTCACTGTCACACCCCCGAGAGCCACAACCCCCCACCGTGATTGGTAGGTTCACCAGCTCCGCACACAACACCACAAAGTGCCATTCATATAAAACTTCAGGGCTACACCATCATTTAACTTTCTTAGTAAGTTAGGTGGGGGGCCACAAAATATCATTTTGGGGGGCCACAAATGGCCCGTGGACCACCAGTTTGAGACCCCCAATATATATATTTTCTAATTCAGTTTTTTCTGTAAGCCATCACTGGGTTTGACTTTGAGGAGCATGTTTTGCACGTCTTTTAGAACTATTAAATCAATAGGAGGGTTGTGGGCTTGTGATTGTGTCAATATGTGTGTACCATATTTTCCTGTAGCTGCCTCCTTGGCGGTTTAATCAGCGAATGTGTTTTCTCGGGGAGACAAAATTGTTTTTTTTTATTTTCTTTTTTTTTTCCAAGTTTTTTCTCACAGCTCTCTTTCTACCTCTCACTTTCTTTAGCCTGTTCTACAGTGTTGCTGTAGTTTCTTCACCTGGTTTTAATATAGCCACTGCTTGCATTACTTGGGTTCTCTTTCTTGCCTATGCTAACCAACCTCTCGCCATCCAAAGATGTAAGTCTGAAACTTGGTTTTTCCTTACTTCCCTTTAACACTTGCCATCAATCTTTCTACCAACCTGCTGCATTCTTCAACTGTTCACCTGCCATTTAAGCTGTTATTTTTCTCTTTTTTTTCCCCCCTTGTTTAAGAAACATCATGCTGCCCGCTAAACATTGTTCCATAAAGTTTACATCCCCTCTAGGGCAGACTTACTGTTCCCGCTCACCCTTATGCTTTTCTACGTTTGTCCCTTAGAGACTACTTGTGCTTTTTAGGACTTAAGTCCTAATCCACTACCTTGTGTACTTCACTGGAACACAGACTTCTGTTCTCATCATTAGGCTTCCATCCATGACCTATGATTCCACAAATACGTCATGACATTGTGAAAGAAATCATTCAAATGTTCTCATTTTGTACATACTGTACTGTAGTTGGTTACACATCACCACCTAACTTCTACCTTTGAACTCATTGTCTTGAAAACAGATGTCATCAATCAGACAGATGCAGTCAATCAAACAGTCACACTCACACACACACACACCCACACACACACACATACACACATCCACTCATCATGTGATTTATGTGAATAAAAAGAAGCTGCAAGGGGACACGAGTTGGAGTTGGTTGGAAGCAAGGAGAGGCCCTGCCGCTCCCCTTGCAGCAAGTAAAACTTGAAGCCTTGTCTGTTCGCCTTCTTTTAATAGAGAGTCAAGCTTTTTAACCTGACAGCATTCACACTCGCATTCACCCACTCACACATTTAGGGATCCTTATAAATACCCTCTTTAAAGGTGGAGTAACCTTAAAACCTTCTGGTGGAGTAGCCTTAAACTGTCATGATCCTGCCGCTCCAGCACGAGCTGTGCGAGTGCCCGCGCAGGTGCGCTGATTGAGGCGCACACCTGCGTCTCATGCGGGCTGATTAGTCTGTGTATTTATATCACCCCGATGACGACTGGTCCCCGCCAGTTTGTTGAGCTTCATGTCCCGTTCCAGCACTCTCGTATCCCTGATCGACAACCTGTGTGTACCGACCTTCGCCCGTTCTCCGACCAACCTTGTAAGCCTGACTCCTTCGATACTTCTGCCTGCCTTGATCGTTCTCCTGTGTACCGATTCCTGCCTGCCCGCTCACCTGCTCTCTTCGCCCGACGTCCCAACTACCGCTGCTGCACCGGACTGCCTGCTCGATCCCCGACCTCGGCATATAATAAACGTTTCTCCTTGAACTACCTTGCATCGTCCGAGTCCTGCATTTGGGTCCTACTCTCGTTCCGATGGGACGTGACAAAACCTCCTTCTGGCGGAGTAGCCTTCAACCTCATTCTGGAGGAGTAGCCGTCAACCTCCTTCTGGAGGAGTAGCCTGACTTACCGGTTCAAGCGTTGTTTGGACGCCAGTTATTCGTGATCCCGTCAACCTTCGCCCACCGAGGGGAGATTGGACTCTGGAACCGGCCTGGCCACGAATTCACGTCCCACCAGGACTTTTCTTCAGGAACAGCTGCTGGTGTCACGACCCATCGGAACGGAGGTAGGACCCAAATGCAGGAGTACACGGGAGACGCAGAGGTAATTCGGGAAAAATGTTTATTGTTCCACGGTCGGGGATCGGGCAGGCAGTCAGGTACAGCGGCGGTAGTCAGGACGTCGGGCGTAGAGAGCAGGTCAGCGGGCAGACAGGAGTCGGTACACGGGAGATCGATCAAAGCAGGCAGAAGTACCAAGGAAATCAGACTTACGGGGTCGTTCGGAGAACAGGTGGAGGTCGGTACACACGGGTTGACGATCAGAGATACGGGAGTGCTGGAACGGGGCATGAACCGCAGCGATCTGGCCCCGGACCAGTCGTCCCCATGGTCCTATATACACCGGGGCAAATCAGCCAGCATGACTGGTTAACAAGGTGGGTGGAGATTTACAGTATCTCAAAATAGCTGACGGCAAGTGAAGAAATTAAAAGACACCAAACCTGTAGGGACACCTGGATGAAATGCCTACCCTAAAGTGGTTAGGTCCCAAAATGGGATGCTGTGGTGTTGTCGTAACTGTAACCATGGTAACATTCTTCCTGCTTATGATATATCCTTGGGGTGTCAGAATGTTGTTGTCTTACAATTAAAAATCTCTGACACTCCTAAAATGAAATAATCCACAGTTGGGTTTTTATGTGGTTTATGTTGACGATCAAAATTTAAATTTTGGCGTAACTCTGTGTGCACCGGTAAACTCAATCAGCACTATAAATATCCCAAGGCCAATTTTGACAGAAGCGGGAACAAGGAGCAGTGCTTACAGCCAAAATAAGTGGTCCATGACAAATAATTTGCACACGGGATGGGAGACTCTGGTGGCTGATGAAAATAATGAATGGACACCATCTTGGGGCACATCTGAATTCGCTAGACACCAACAACAGACTGTACAGTTATATTAAACTAAGAACGGCCTCCAAATCATTTTGAACACCACCAAAGTCCCGTTAAAACCTCCTTCTTATGAAGGAGCAAATCCATGTTGGTGCTTTTTCCTCTGGGCCTACATCTCCGGTAATCACTTTGATGTTTTGCGAAAGTACAGAAGTAACAACGAGCACTCTTTCTCCGAGAGCAACATTGGACAAAGTAAGGGTGATGAGCGGTTTCATGTAACAACAGGCATTTCAGGACAGAATCATAATTGGCTTCTTACGGTGGAACAAGCAGCAAAAGCTTCATCAAAAGATTTGCATGGGTCCCAAACCACTTTTACAGATTATACCAGCCCTTTTACCAGATAATTGTACTTTGGAAGTAATCACTAAAGCAGTACCTAATAATAAATGTAAAAAATGGGATTCTCCATATCCATTGGCTTCTTTTGAAAAACGAAAACCATTGTTTTCTAATGATGTAGCACAGGGTAATTTCGCTTGCGTGCAGCTGACAGGAGCCGGAAACAAATTTGAAAATTTATCAGCAGTGATGTGTTAAACCATTTTGGTCATTGAAAATTCAAGCCATTGTTACGGAGTGACATCTGGTGCTGGTGCGGAGATAACCGCCTTTTTGACAGAATTCCTCAAAATATAACAGGTTATTGTGCTTTGATAACCTTATTATTGCCATTGTCTATTCATCCTATGTCTGTAAATGACTTAACGTCTACTGTGCAGGCAGTTTCAACCAAATACTGGCATAGACGAAAGAGAGCAGTTGGATGGCTCGGACAAAATGATCCAACATACAGCGACGCCATTGGTGTTCCCTGTGGTGTTCCAAGTGAGCATAAAGTGACAGCTGGTTTCCTATGTTTGTGGTGTACCATCAACAAGAACGTAGACAGAATCAACTACATCCATCACAATGTACAAAAATTGGGCAATTGGACACAGAGCGGTTTTGAAGCTGTGCATGAACAGCTACTGGCTACATCACTTATTGGCATTTCAAAACAGGATGGCTGTTGACATGGTGTTGACTGAGAGAGGAGGAGTCTGTGCCTTATTCGGAGCGCAATGTTCCACATTCATTCCAAACAACACAGATGTGGATGGCAGTCTCACCAAAAGCCAAAGAGGGACTCCGAACCCTAAAAATGAAAAAACACTCTGGTGTTGACACCTCCATGTGGGACTCTTGGAGGGATGCCTTTGGAAAATACAAAACCCGAGTGTCCTCAACTTTAGTATCAATCGGTTTTTCCAGCAGTTTTGACCTTGTGTGGATGCTTCTCTATTTCATGTTTTCGGTCTCTCCGAAACAGAATAATTACTACAGCAATCTCACCCATGGAGAACAAGACAGCGCAGATTTATCCTTTTACTAGGGACAAATCATGACCCTGGTGATGGTAGTTCAGCTGACTTGTCTGATCTGTTTCCAGATCTTGACTGTTTTCATGACGATGTATGAACCAAATATTTTTTGTCAAAGTGTCATCATGTTTGTTGTCAAAGAGATGATCCTAAAGTTGAAAATCTAGTGAAGTGACTATTGGAGGTGATGTGAAACCTTGAGCAAATATTAGATAATCAGGAGGGAAATGTTTGATTAATTGTACAGAGTGATCTCATACTTGCTTTCATTTGCTTTTTCACTTGCTCTTTTTCTTGACACGAGTTAGCTCTGGGTTCATTTTAATGTTTGAATAATATGATGCAACGGAGGAATACGCACTAACATTACATCGGCGAAGCGCTTGACTTCAGAGACGGAGTCGTCACGACCAGGATGACGAGGATGACATCACAGAAACTGAGACGAGAAGACGACGACACCAAGAGGCCACACAAGCGCTCAACACGTTAATGAAGAGCGAATTTGCCGTAGTTACTTTGTTTAGTGACTCACGTTTGCATTGCATGTCACACCTGCTTACGGTTATGTATTCTTTCCTGCTTGCTGTGTTTGTTACGTTTTGGAATGCAAAGTTAATAAAAAGGGGAGACGTGGAGATGTGAGTAGAACGGGTTGGAGATTGTGAAAGAGACACGTCCCACGTTCTCCCTAGATGTCATTGAATTGCTTCAGTTATTTCTTCCGTTGGCGCCATATTAGTAAGACTGCAGACATGACGTGGCCAGAAGACCATCATTGATACCCTCCAAAGGACGGATAAGCCATAAAAGTTCGTAGCTAAGGAGGCTGGCTGTTCACAGAGTGCTGTGTGCAAGAATATTATCGGAAAGCCTAGTGAAAGAAAAAAGTTGGCAGGAGAAGACGCACTAGGAAAAGAGATGACTGTGGACTTCAACGGATTACAATTTGTTGAGTTAGGTCTGACAACTGTTTATAACTAATATTTGGGTGCAGAATCCAAAACTGATCACAGTTTTTCTCTATCACGCTAGGTTTTTGAGGAAAGTGAGAACAAAGTGGAACAAGGGGGAAAAAAAAAATCTACCTACAATAGAAAGCAGAAGTTTACATGGACTTTCATTTTTTGTCTTACTGTCTGAAGTTAAACTAGACTGACCCTCTCCTGTTTCAGGTCAGTCAGGATCACCAAAGTTATTTAATTTTGTTAAGTGCCTCAATAATGAGAGAGAGAATTTCTTGGAGAATTTTGTTATTTTCCTGAGGTTAAAAGTTTACATACACAAAAAGTACCACGTCTTAAAAAGAACTTGGGGAAACCCAGATGATGAGGCCATGGCTTTGGAAGCTCCAGATAGGTTAACAGAGAACGTGTGAGTTAATTGACAGTACACCCGGGGATGTATTTAAAGCCACACCTCAAATACTCGACTTCCTTTTTTTGAAATCATGGGAAAATCAAAAGAAATCGGGAAGGAAGCAGAGAACCAAATTGTGGAGCTCCACAGGTCTGGCTCACCCTTGGGTGCAATTTTCAGATGTTTGATGGTGCCACGTTCATCTGTTCGAACAATTATATGCAAATACAATATAAACATAACGGGAATGCCCAGCCATCACACTGCTCAGGAAGGAGATGGACTCTGTGCCTCAGAGATGAAGATGTTTGGTCTGAAATGCGGAACTTAACCTCAGAACAAAAGCTCAAGACCTTGCAAAGATGCTGGATGAAGCTGGTAAGAAAGTATCAGTAACCACAGTTAAACGAGTCCTGCGCCGACATGGGCTGAAAGACCACTCGCCGAGAGGAAACCATTCCTCCTAAAGACAGATTACACTTTGCAAAAAGACGTGAAAACAATGATCTTAACTTCTGGAGACATGTCCTGTGGTCTGATGAAACTAAAGTGGAGCTGATAATGATCACTGTTACATCTGGAGGAAAAAGGGGGAAGCTTTTTGACCTGAGAACACCATTCCAACTGTGAGGCTACATGAAATAATTTTGGTACTCCTCACTGACCTGAAACAGGAGAGGTTTTATCTGATTTGACTTCAGACAGTGACACAAAAAATCAAATGTGTTTTTGCAAAAAAAAAAAAAAAAAAATCAGTAACTGAACATAGATCTACTTGGCCAACTGGATGGAAATAAATATTGTCATGCTCCGGGCTTCCTGTACAGGCTGGGCCCGGCCAGCCAATTAGTCAGCGCACACCTGCACCTTGTCCCGGCTGATGCCTCCCAGTATATATAGGACTTGGGGGACGATTTGTCCTCCGCTAGATCGTTGTTCTTGATGCCTCGTTCCCGCACTCCTGTTTTCCTGACTTCTGCTCTCCGTGCACCGACCCACGCCTGTCCACTGACCACCCTCGTAAGCCCATCCATACTAGTACTTCGGATTGTTTGGACTGTCTACCGGATCTCAGACCTCGGACCGAATAAAGGTTTCCTCCGTACTGTCTGCTGTCTCTGGAGTCGTGCATTTGGGTCCACCCTTGAGCCCCGTTTCGTGACAAATATAAGAGGATAAAATGCAAAAATAAGAGGCCGCTGTTAACATTTTGACTTTCAGTTTTCTTTGACATCTGCAGTCCAGTCCACATGATGTGGTAGCTTCATTTAATCTTTTCACCAGCCACTTAATCGGTCTCAACCTCAGTCTTTCTTCTTTTGCATCGTCCTTCCTATATTCCGATTCCACTGCACGTACCTCCACAATGTTTGATGACAATAACCATCACAGTTTTACTATCAGTTTTGTGCTTGAATGTAAGCCTTATCTGTGTGCAAAGTTCTATTTTCCACAAAGATCGTGTCTGGGCTAAATGAGTACAATTATTACAATCGTCATTGTGAGCTCTTTTCTCAAGAAATAATAGTTAGAAGGCTCATACTGTACGTGTATGAATTTAAGTGACATCCCATTCCTAATCCACAGGGTTCAATCCAATGTTGGTCCACCCTTTGTCACAATAACAGCTTCTACTCTTCTGGGAAGGCTGTCCACAAGGTTTAGGGGTGCGTTTATAGGAATCTATGACCATCAATCCTGAATCAGATTTGTGAGGTCACACACTGATGTTGGATGGCTCTCAGTTTTTGCTCATCCCAAAGGTTTCGATCTGTTTCGGGGCAGGACTCTGTGGAGGCCAGTAAAGTTCATCCAAACCAGAGTTTTTCATCCATGTCTTCAGGGAAATCGGTTTGTGGACCGCTGCACAGCCATGTTAGAAATAAAATAGCAGTTCCCACCAAGTTGGGGAGCATGTCCAAAATATTGGCTCCTGAGTTCCGGTGAAAAGAACCCTGAAAAATTCTGCATATCGAGAGCTTTGAAACAATACATTTGTGTGAACAGTTTGGGGATAGCCCCTTCCTTTTCCAACGACGGTGCACCAATGCACAATGCAAAGGACCATAAAGATATGGAAGAGAGAGTTTTGGGTGGATGAATCTAAAGTCCTGATACTTCAGGGGGAATTAGAGAGCAGACTGAGAGGCAGGCCTTCTCATCCATCTCATCATTCACTTTGTTACCTCATAAATGGTTCACACACACCTGAACTTTGTGGAAAGGCTTTTCAGAGGAATTAAAGCTGTATGTGCGTTCATCTGAGATGACACGCTGTGGCGACCCCGAAAGACATAAAGGTGGAGCATTATCATATGACTGTAAATCTTATTGATTAAGAAGGAGCTATCACTTCAGAGGATGTGTTTGTGGCAATATCCTGTAACTTTGGTTTCATTTAAATTGTACTTACTCTTTTCTTTGGTATTTAGAAACAGTGTTTTTTAAAACAAGTGTTAGTTTTGTTGCGGGATCTCTCAGATCTGTTTTACCCCTTTTGCCTCCCTTTCTTTTGACTTTTAGCGTGCAGATGAGAGTTTAACTATTGACACCACCCTGCTGGTCCATTTCTTCGGGAAGAAAGGGAAGGCTGAGCTCACTTTTGATGACTTTTATAGGTATTATTCTGTAGCTTGCATGAAGCCTGCAATGGCACCATTACACTTATTTACACCAACCATTTTCAAGTGACTTTTTCATTATTACATTTTTTTTAACATTTCAAATGAAATCTATCTTAGCTTTTTTTAAGATATATATATATAAAATTATTATTTTTTTTTTTCAGGTTTATGGACAACCTCCAGACTGAGGTCCTGGAGATTGAATTTCTGACCTACTCCAAAGGAATGGCCACCATCAGTGAAGAGGACTTTGCCAAAATCCTCTTGCGCTTCACCAATGTGGAGAATATCGGTGCCTACCTTGAAAATGTTAGACACAGCATACCTGATGAAAAGGTATACAGTATTGGTTGTAGTGATGTCTGCTTTAACAAAAGCTGTGTCCCAGTAGATTCCTGGTGTGTTGTACTTTGAAGCACAAAACTACTGTCCCTAAATTAATTGCTTTCTTTTATTTTGTGACACGTACTATTTGGTAACCCATATATCTATACTGTACCGCAGAACGCACTCAATATAGAGCACAGGTGACATTAGTAAAGTCTAAAAAACTGTTAACAATTTACATTTTCATTGCTTGTGGAAGCCGGACTCGCCTGTGTGGAGTTTCCATGTTATCCCCGTGCCTGCGTGGGTTTTCTCCGGGCATTCCGGTTTCCTCCCACATCCCCAAAACTTGCAACATTAATTGGACACTCTAAATTGCCCCTAGGTGTGATTGTGAGTGTGGTTGTTTGTCTCAATGTGCCCTGCGATTGGCTGGCAGCCAGTTCGGGGTGAACCCCGTCTCCTGCCCGTTGACACCTAAGATAGGCTCCAGCACTCCCGGCAACCTTTGCGAGGATAAGCGGCTGAGAAAATGGTTGGAAGTTTGTGGAAGAATTATAGCAAATGTAGGTCACCAGATCAACTGGACCTTGTACCTTTTCTTTAAAAATAATCAACTGTATAGTATCCATCCATCCGTCTTCCAAACTGCTAACCCTCACTGTAGTCACAGGTTTGTCGGAGCCTATCCCAGCGATCTATGGGCGAGAGGCTGCGTACACCCTGACCTGGTCGCCAGCCAATCGCTCGGCACATAGAATCAAACAACCATTCACAGTCACGTTCGCACCTATGGGCAATTTAGAGTCTTCACTTCATATTTTTACAATACAATTTTTGTGAGAATGTATTGAGATACATTTTTAGCTTTTGCTAGCAGCAGCAGCAGCACATTTTCATTTCCCTCACAGAAGAGTTTCATTTATTCTTCCCCTGTGAGTGCTGCTGCCTCCCAGCCATGAATGGCACCTGAAATTTCCCACCACTATTTCGGCCTGCGGCTGTTGTCGCTCGCGACACTTCAACACTTTGCTGCTTTGCTCGACCACACACCAATGTATGCATGCACACATGCTGTCAGGCCTTTTTCAAATGTATTCGTATCCCTGGATGTGTCTCTTTATTTATGTCAGACAAGGACTGAATGATTGAATGTTATTTGGTCATATTTACAGTATTGAATTTCATCAAACAGTTGTTTCAAATAGAATTCTACCCTATCAATTTGTTCATATGATCATTAATTTCCCAATAGTTTCCTATTCACAGAGGGAAAAGTTTAAACAGCCGGTCACTTGGCAAATAGCTTTTTACATTACCGTTTTGGTATGAGCAGGTGTTTCAGCTTTCGTTTTGGTTTGTTTAGAATAGATGTTACTACAATGATATGCCTCGAATACTATTAGCTGCATGCTTGTTTCTTTTGGTGTTACAGGGAATAACCTTTGATGAGTTCCGCTCCTTCTTCCAGTTTCTCAACAACCTTGAGGATTTTGCCATTGCCATGCAGATGTACAATTTTGCATCTCGCTCCATCGGACAAGGTTGGGACTGAGCTATAAAAACTACACTGTTAGATGTTTGATAAGGTTCTTAAGGGTTTTTAACTTGAATTTGAACTTGGCAACAACGTTGCCAGTCAGAAAAAAAAATAGAGCGGGAGGTGAGTGCTGTCATCTGAATTGGATTCTAGAGACATGCACAACTTGATACATGATAAACCAACACCAGCTGTCAATCATTCCAACCATCCATCCATCCATCCAGTGTCTAAAATGCTTATCCTGACAAGGGTTGCAGGCGTGCTGGAGCCTATCCCAGCTTTCTTAGGGCAGGAGGCGGGGTACACCCTCAAACAGTTGCCAGCCAATCTCATTTCAATTATTCAACTACTCACTACTACTACTACTACTACTCACAATCCCGACCCCCCGGCTGTGTGGAGTTTGCATGTTCTCCCCGTGCCTGCGTGGGTTTTCTGCAGGCACTCTGGTTTCCCTCCACATCCCCAGAACATGCGACATTAATTGGAGACGCTAAATTGCCCCTAGGTGCGATTGTGAGTGCGGCTGTTTGTCTCTATGTGCCCTGCGATTGGCTGGCAACCACTTCAGGGTATCCCCTGCCTCCTGCCCGATGACAGCTGGGATTAGCTCGAGCATTCCTGCGACCATCGTGAGGATAAGCGGCTCAAAAAATGGATGGGTGGATGGAAACGCATCCCGGGAACAATATTGTCTCTAGTTGCAAAGGAAAATTCAAGATATGAAAAGAAACAATGGGTGCTAGATTCGCAGCCCCCAAATTCCACTGAATGTAAACATCCTGTATCTTGGTTTGTGTGTCGCGATAGAGCTGCTCTCCCACTGGCTATCGCCGTAACATCTTTCTGGCATCCCATTGGCAAGGGGGGATGTCCATCTTTACTACCCAGGATGCTTTTGTATTTTTTTGGACACGCAAGTGTCACCGAATCACACGCTTTTACATAATGTCACAAACTCGCGCACATTGGAAAAGTACTGTCCAAGTTTTTCGGGAGTGTTTAGTTTCTGTTTTTGCAAGTTTATTCATCTTTCCTCACCATGGGCTCCAAGAAGCTTTCGTGGAGTTAAGTGGTGTGCGTGCGTCCATTTGTATTTATGTTTTCTCTCGGCTGTGAAATGTTTGCCCCAAACGCCGACCGCCACAATGCCTTTTGCTTGTCACTCACACTTCACTTCGCATAGTCGCCCAATGCCAACGGTAAATGAACATATTTT
This sequence comes from Syngnathoides biaculeatus, assembly GCF_019802595.1. Lineage (NCBI taxonomy): Eukaryota > Metazoa > Chordata > Actinopteri > Syngnathiformes > Syngnathidae > Syngnathoides > Syngnathoides biaculeatus. The sequence goes on from NC_084648.1 coordinate 32,522,694, forward strand.
TTATTATTCTTTCCACGATGTACTTTGAATGCTTATTTTTGGCGGGGGGGGGGGGCTTGGATTGGCACAGTGGAAACACCACAAGTGTATACAAAAATGTGCAAAAACCACACCAAAGAAATTAATGACCAGAAAGAAAGGAGAGAAGTACCACCCCACACAGGCATGCGAGGACTTCGAAATGCCACACAGCTCATCAGAACTGCACATATATGTAACGTCAGAGCGAAAATAAGTCACATATTCAACAAACAACAAGTAAACATTCACGTTACATTAAACTTGTTGGCTCAGGAACATGAAGGATGCATGTCTTTCTTCCAGTTCAACAGCCCAACGGTTCACGACACAGTGCATGCTGGGAGTCACCCGACTTCTGCTACAGGATAGAGTAACGTCAACCAAACTCCCGTGATGCACTGGAGTCTCGTTAAATACCGTATAGTCACTTGAAAGTATTTTGTTGTATAGCATGTGGTGAACGATTGTAGAATTTATAAGAATGTCTAACAGTGTAGACTTAAATGCGCATGTGTTCTGGCTCGTCTTTAGAGAAACTCACAGAATGTTTGTCTTTGTCAGATGAGTTTGCAAGGGCAGTTTATGTGGCCACAGGTCTGAAGCTGACACATCACTTGGTCAACACTATCTTCAAAATCTTTGACGTGGATCATGATGACCAGCTCTCTTACAAGGAGTTCATTGGCATCATGAAGGACAGGCTGCACCGAGGTGCCAGGGTGAGGAAGTCTTTACAGTATTCACGTGGCACGCAACAATGAAAAGATGCACGGTTACTCATTTGATGCTTTGCTCAATGGCACATCAACAGCGCAGTGGAACCAAATCGCCATCTTTCCAAACGTGGGTCCTGCTGCCTGAATTATCCTAAATAGGCCTCTTGAGACACAGCCATAACTCGAAGCCCAATTTCTCATGGCTGAACAATTTCAACCCTATACTTCTTCTACCTGACATTAAAATATAGTGTATTGTATTGTATATTCCTGGGTACACATAACTGTTTTGGTCTGGTTCTCAAATAACCACCAGTGGTTGTTGGCTGGCGAGCATTTTTTTTTTCATGACTCACTGACTTCACTGGAGGAACTTGAGTCCATTTGTCGACATACATCCTTTTCATTCCTCACATTTTTATGCACTAATAAAGGATGATTTTTTTTTTTTTTTTTTTTTTTATTTTGTGACTTTGTAACTTTTTCCGGGCGCTATGGTGCTCAGCTGGAAAGCGTTAGCCTCACAGTCCTGAGGACCCGGGTTCAATCCCGGCCCCGCCTGTGGGGTATTTGCAAGTTCTCCCCGTGCCCATGTGAGTGGAAGTGGTGAAAATCTCAAGAGAAATGGAAGCACATCGTGTCCACTCCACAAAGGTGCTTTTAGAGATGAAACACTGCTCTCTAGTGGTTTTATGTGATGAGTCACCAAAGTAGACCCATCAACGTTGTTCAAATCAATGAATCCAACTCACATTAGTTCCAGTTATGCTGTATAATTCGTGTCCTCGTAGTATGGCATCACTGTTATTGATTGCTAACCACTTCCTGTCTTTGTCCTTCTTTCTTTCTTTCTTTCGCCATTGTCTCTTATATTGCTGCAACATCCTCCGCCAAGTCATTCAACCCTGCATTTTCCTTGTCCCTTTTCACGACCTGATCACATGATGTGTTCTCAGGGATATAAAGCGATGGAGCGAGCCGTTTCCTTTAGATCCTGCTTGAAAAGAGAGCTGGCAGGCAGATAAGTAAACGCAACAAGTGTATCAACTCCATGTTTATTGGTTTTAAATACACACATTTCCGTGTTTGCATTTTAACTTGTTCCTAATTTTGAATGCGATTGTGACACCTTGACTCAATTAAATATACTAATATAAAAAGCATGAATAAGTCTTCACATTTCATTTGACATCTGTCTGAACATGCCACACTTTGCTGTGTGTTCACTAGGTGAAGGTTCCGTGTCGCACGTCCTTTCCCCCGCCAAGTTGTCCTTGAGGCCAAGAGACAAGTGAATTGATCCGGGCTGGAAAAAGATGTAGCAGATTCGATGAGGTTCGAAGGTGGACAACTGGACACAGAGTTTTTTGAATTCAAGTCCAAGGATGAAATATACTGAAGGTTCAGGAGATGAAAACGTCATCACCTGCAGTGCAATTTATACACAGTGAATTGATACCTTGGCCACAGTCATTATTTATGCGGTATTTATGTTGTTATGTTTGTACTTACTAGAATGTTTGCATGATTGTCATGTTGCCCGTTTCAGACCATTTGTTTTATAACTAATTTGTTCGCTTTGAATCCCTTTTCTGCTGTGACTAGAGAAGAGTAATGTAGGTCCTCCCTGTTTCATGTTGTGGGAGCATTTCAATTGTTACGTCACAAAATACCACGAACACAAATTTCATTTGCATTAATAAACAGTTAACATGTTCCATTCCTCCGTGTACCATATACAGAGACGAGAATTTTCCGCGGATTGGCGGAATTCCGAGTTTTTTCAGATGAAAATGTCATTGTTGTGAAACGTAGATTCGTTGAGAAAAATTGACTTGACGCGGGGCGAGGCTGTGATCAAGACCGGCCGCCAGCATCAATCGGCAACTCTCGTCGTGAAATAAGTCACTGCTGTGAGAGCGGAAAACGGCATTGCAAGCTGTTTACGGCATCAAATTTGGTCTTAAAAGGACGACAACATTCCGATTTCCGGCAGCATTTTGGCGGTATTTCGTGGGTATTTTCACTCTGGTGCGAACATTTCCTCGAGAAGCAGTCTGTTTACTACGGTATACTTATAACTTATAGATATACGGACGCATATGTTATCTCGCGGTCTGCGCATTTGCCAGTATGGCCAAAATCTTGGAGCGAAAAGATGAAGATCGTGCCAGGGAAATTGATAAAAACCACGGGGTAAAAAAAAAAAAAAAAAACTGTTTCAGATGGACATGGCTTGAAAAAAAGTGTAGACAAACCATGCAGACAGGAACGAAACGGTATCAACGTGTCTAACTGAACACATACAAAAAAAAGTGGACGTTCCCAGCAAAGTGCTGTGCACTTATCCAGGAACATATCCAAACCAGGAAACACAAAGGTAAGTTGGACGTAAATTCCTCAATTATTATACAATTGACAACTGCGAATACAATTAGGCCTATCTGAAGCACTGGCCCTGGAGATCACGCATTTTATCGCTCACTTTTATATTCCATGATATCTCTCTCTTTCTCTTTCTTTCTCTCTCTCTGTCTCTCTCTCTCACACACACACATACACAATTATTTTCCTTTCGTCTTGTCCCGTTTGGGGTCGCCACAGCGTGTCATCTTAGATGAACGCATATTTGTTTGACACAGTTTTACGCCTCAGTGATGAACATTTTCCGCCGATCGGCGGATTTCCGACTTTTTCAGACCAAAATGACCATTCTCGAGATAAGCGCAGATCCATTGAGAAAATTTGGGTGGTGGAAGGGGGGGGGGGGGGGGTCGTGCGCCTGCCTCTCGGTGGTGGGCTCCGAGTTACAAGTTCAGCTTCGTGCCAGCACAAGCACGACTATCATATGCCGTTCTAACATGCTCGGTAGTGTAAATATTACACATTAAAACTTGTTTGCGGCAGATTACTCGGTTGGACAACAGAGTTATGCAGTATAACGATCCAATCGTGTTAGTGGTTAATCGAGTTTCGCCATTGCCATGTACGTGTTCTCGGTTGTCAGAAATCGCAGTGTAACTTGTTAGTTAGCTAAGTAATGGAGCGTGGGACTTAGATAGCGCCAACTGAGCGACGGTGTGTTCAAAGTTTTACCATGGCGAAAGTGTTAGAAAAAAAAAAGGATGAAGACGAGCGAGGGCAATCGACAAGGATGCTGGAATCCTGGAATCAAAAACTGTTTCAGACGGGCATGGCTTGAAAAAAGTTTAACCGTGCAGTCACCCCCCCTTCCCCAATCGACAGACATTTTCAGTCTTTTTCCAAACTGGTCATTCTCATCCCTGAAGACTGAACTGCGGGGGGTTCGATCACGTTTTTGGTTTGACACCTCACACTGTACCTGTTTTCTGACTCGTGTGTGTTCCGTGGTTTTCTCAAATGAGCGATTTTCTCTCTCTAAACGTTGGTAAATACGGCACGGCACTTTGGCGGAAACCTTCCTGCTTGAGCGGTTTACTGTCGAAACATTGTAGGCGTCGCACAGTGTTATGGTGTCGTTGACGCATTAACGCTAAATTGAACCAACAGTGCCATCTGAGTCACGGCAAGTGTGTAAATAGGTATTTTGCTTTTTCCTAAAGTTTTGCCTCGGCGTTCAGCGTCACAAATTTGTGATTTCGTTCAAAATAACGAATCGTATTTCATGCCAAAATCGCGCAAAGCATTCTGGGGCTTATGTATTTAGAATGTGACTCGACGAATAGTACGTGAACACGTCCAAATTCATTTTGATTGACATGAACGTCTTTCTGTTCTCGTTTTGTTTTAATTTTCTGGGAGACATCGCTTCGTGAAGCTTGCACAAAGCTAATTCCGTACACGCCCTCTAAGCGAAAACAGTAGTCTCGATATTGAGCTGCTCTCGTCGCACGGTGAGCTGGCAAGACTATACTTTCAGGGATCATTTCTATAGTTTTTGACTAGTGAAATGTGTTTCTAAAGTGTTTGGTCGTGCCAACCACGATGACGAGACGAGATATTCCTTTCTGAGCGTGAAGCTGGCGGGGAAATTTGATTCTTTCATACGTTCTCCTCCATTGATGAACGTTCGTTACTTCCTTTCGGAGTACTGATGGAAGGAATATGTTCAGAGTGGTTAGCATCATTTCAACGGAGCAATGTCAAGCAGTGTTGATTGTGGGTCAATGGAAAATATCTCTCCTGAACTGCAATTGCTTTCGCGAGCTTCTTCCATTGAACAAGTAAAGGGGAGTCACGTAATTGTCAGAGTATTCGGAAGCTCAATATGCGGTTCAGCAAGGCAACAAACGAGTTCTTTGAACTTGAGAGAGTTCAGACTCCGTCTTTTCCAGTCAATCCTGTCTCATCTGATGAGATTTAATTGTAAAAATGCGAGAATCACACTAGTGCTAAAAAAAAAAGTACTGGTTCAGCTTCTATTGTACGGTACGTGTTCCAGTATGACCATATGTAGTCCATACATATATATCCAAAACACGGTCTGTTCGAGTTCGCTATGTTTTTGGGTACGTGCAAATGTCAAAGCGTTTGTGCGCGCATTGTGGAATGCAACGCCAAGGTTGGACATGCGCAAAAGGTGGCAGTAGCGTTGTGAGATGCGCAAGAGACCGGTGGAAACGGAAGTCCGGTCCGTGTGTCACATTCGACGAGACGACCGTACTTCCGGTCATGTTTGCGTTATATTCTCAATCAAACAATTCCTTTCTCTTAAAGCCGGTTTGGGTGGTGAGTACACGTCTTGGTATCGATGAGCGCACTTCCGAGAGATGCTCTGGGGGTGCCGCTATGCATTGTGGGTATCCATTGCTGTCTCCAGCCAACCTCAAATTGTGAAATGAGAAGCATGTTCACCCAAGAATTTGCACCGTTGCACCGTTTGACCTCGCGTCCGTGCTCGGCCTCGCCTGTTTTGCGTGCGGTCGGTCACGTGCTCACGATGACACCGTCGCTTGACACAGCGTGCGCGTGAATGGGTTGCGTGCTCGCGCCGTACCAACTCATACTTACCTGGCAGGGGAGATACCATGATCAAGAAGGTGGTTCACCCAGGGTGAGGCTCAGCCATTGCACTCCGGTTGTGCTGACCCCTGCGAATTCCCCAAATGTGGGAATCTCGACTGCATAATTTCTGGTAGTGGGGGACTGCGTTCGCGCTCTCCCCTGATCACGTGTCAAGAAAACTATCGCCGAAACTCGAATTTAAAGTAAGCCATGATATCCATTGTTTATTGTCCGAATCGGAATATTCAGTATTCCGGTGATGTCGACCCAAGATTATGAGTTCAGATTTATCACCCGCCCGTGTGGGGTTCATGTTCACCAAAGGTCGACGCGTTGCTGTATGGTAAAGCCCAATCGGCACCGACAGGCTGCTCATTGCAAGGCGGATACAATTGCGTCATTGGCTTCCAGCACATGTGCTAATGCTCACAATCCTTTGCGTCAGGGCACTTTATCAAGTGGAAAAAGCCCGAGAAGCCTGAGCGTTCATAAATGTTTAGATTGTCTTTTTGCGTCTACGTTTACTGGAGTTGAAGAATTATTCTTTGAATAATTTTGAAATACAGTCGTGAATGCCGCTGGTGAAAAAGGTATGCCGGGCAATAAAGTAGCTCCTTTCAACGTCGCAACGGCAGTTTACTCTTGTTTCTCTTCATATCGCATAAATCTTTCGCCTTTTACTAAAGATTTCCGTGGGGAGGAACAACAAGAGTCTATCTCAATTTTTTGATGCTCTGCGAAAGTGGAGCTGCTCTTTCACTGTGAAGAACAATTCATTGAACAATGGTGGATATTGCGCAATCCGCGTCACTGACCAATCAGAGGCCAGAGATCTGCATAGACCAATCTCAATTTTTTGATGCTCTGCGAAAGTGGAGCTGCTCTTTCACTGTGAAGATCAATTCATTGAACAATATCGAGGCTTGCTCCACAATTGACCCCTCGGTGGATATTGCGCAATCCGCGTCACTGACCAATCAGAGGCCAGAGATCTGCATAGACCAAAGCCCGTTTTTTGCTCCCGCCATTTTCTCTGACAACATTGAATGGTCCAGTATAGGTTTAGTTAGCGTTTTATCGCGCATTTGGGTTATTTAACAAAAAATATGGTTAAGAGGTGTAGTCACGGACTTTGTAATCGTGACGACAGGTATCCTGAAAGGCGAGTTGGTGGAGTTCGAGTCGTACCCTTTCCAAAACCGAAGACCCAGTACGAAAAATGCCTTCGATGGGTCAAACTTTGTGGAAGACCGCATGATCAACTGAATCCATCTAAAATCAACCGGAACAAATGCTTGCACGAAGGTATGCCCTATATTTGATTTTCAATACATGTCTCGTATAAATGAATTCAAAGTTCTTCGCTAGCATAACACTGCCGCGTGTGAATGATTGAATGAAATCAGAAGCATGGCGTCTCTCTCAGTTAAGAATGTATTGTATTTAGAATCTATAATATATCGTTGATTTGAATGAAATCAGAAGCATGGAGTCTGTCTCAGTTCAGAATGTATTGTATTTCCAATCTATAATATATCGTTGATTTGAATGAAATCAGAAGCATGGAGTCTGTCTCAGTTCAGAATGTATTGTATTGTATTTGCCATTTTTACTGTTTGTCTTACGTCAGCGCACGTGGCGTGACGTCACTTCAGGAGGCGCGGTTAAGTGCCGTGTACGGCGGGGTCAATTCGTGTCCCCAGTTTGCCAAATGCAGCCAGACTTGTACAAGAGGGTCCTACAGAGAGGTCTCAACTATTTCGAAATGATATGTTCATGGAATCAAGATTTTGGACAGGAGCAGGACGCAATGTCAGAGTGCGGAAGCGGAAGGATGCCGCCTGTCAAAATGGCGATCGAAGCGGAAGGATGCCTGCCGCCTCTCAAAATTCATGTTGAAATACAACAGGATAAAATTGTGGAATCGTACTGCGCATGTAAAGCGGGGTGAGTACTTTTTACCTGGAAGGATTATGAGTAATATCATTGTCGTCTATAAGTGAGTTAGGTTTGATTTTTCTACAAATGCATTGAAACAACGGTGATTAACTCAGTCAGTACCGTCGTCACCAGATGAAAAAGTTTGACTTGGCTCGTAATCGAACCCTGTGCTCTGTCTGAAAAAGTCTGACGTGATACAAATAGACGGTTCTCTTGCATGACATTGCGCATTTACCTATCACCAACCCGACTCGTCGGCATAAAACATTACACACGTCATTCAGCAAGTCAGTGACACGCAATGCAATCAAACTCAAAGTCGATACTTCTCCCTCGTACGGGAGGCCTTCAGCAAGCTTTAATCTAATCTATCGGAGACACTTCGCCAACTGTGTTTTAGGCTTTGGAAGATTAGTCACCCGGGCCCCTTGTAACCTAGCAGGATATACATCTCGTCAGAATTGCACGTTCCCCAAGGGCATCATCTGAGGACCATTTTCTTCCTGACATCAACTTTTCAAAACGCACGCTACCGACAAACATTGTTGTTTGTGGGACATGGCTGCGGGAGGGGCGGGACAAGCTCGGGGTTGGGACAATGCGGCTATCTGATTGGCTGTTATTGTACGTGTGATTGACATGTCGGAAAGGTCCATTCTGATGAAAGAGATCCTGCTGGGTTGCAAGGGGCCCGGTTGAGTCATACAACTAAGTGTGGACAGTATCAACACACACAAGGCTGTATCTCCAATGGTAAGCGAGGGAGAGGTATCTTCTCTGAGTTCGATTTCATTATTATCAGTGCTTTCTACATTGCATGAGAACAACTTTCACTTTGTTAGTGTATCAGTGCGCTGCTGAATGAAGTGTGTCATGTTTTATGCCGAAGAGTCGGGTGAGGGTTACGTAAATGCACCACGTCATGCAAAAGAAACGTCTATTTGCCTATTTGTGTCGCATCGGACTTTTAAGACAGGCCAAGTCCCAAGCCCGGATAAACGCAGAGGGTTGCGTCAAGAAGGGCATACGGCGTAAAACTGTGCCAAACGTATTTCAACTTTCCTCAAACAAATTCCAGAAAGGATAGGTCGTGGCCCGGGCCAACTACGCCCGCCCCTGGCACTGTTAATCGACAAGGCGTAGGTAGAAATTCAGATCATGTATTTCAGAGAAAAAAAAGAGGAGGAAAGCGACTTGGTCGGCAGAAGAAGAAGAGGAATGCACAGGCCCTGCAGCTGTGTGTAGGGACTTTGAATGTTGGGACCATGATGGGAAAAGCTCAGGAGTTAGTTGACATGATGATTAGGAGAAAGGTTGATGTATTGTGGACCCAAGAGAGCAAGTGGAAGGGGAGTAAGGCTAAATGTCTAGGAGCAGGGTTTAAATTATTTTACCACGGAGGACATGGGAAGAGAAATGGAGTAGGGCTTATTTTAAAGGAAGAGCTGGCTAAGAATGTCTTGGAAGTGACACGAGTATCAGATCAAGTGATGAGGATGAAATTTGAAACTGAGGGTATTACAGTATGTATAATGTGATTAGCGGCTATGCCCCACTGGTAGGATGTGACCTGGAGTTGAAAGAGAAGTTCTGGAAGGAACTACTCAACAAAGTAGTCCTGAGCATCCCAGACAGAGAGAGAGAGAGTCGTGATTGGTGCAGATTTCAATGGACATGTTGGCGAAGGAAAGAGGGGCGATGAAGAAGTCATGGATAAGTGCGGCATCCAGCAGAGGAACTTTGAGGGTCAGATGGTGGTGGACTTTGCAAAAAGGATGGCATTGGCAGTGGTGAACACTTATTTTCAGAAGAGAGAGGAACATAGAGTGACCTACATTAGGGGAGGTAGAAGCACGCAGGTGGATTATATTTTGTGCAGACGATGTAACTGGAAGGAGGTTACTGACTGTAAGGTAGCGGTGGGGGAGAGAGTAGCTCGGCAGCATAGGATGGTGGTGAGTAGGATGACTCTGGCAGCAGGGAGGAAGATTATGAAGGCAAAAGGTAGAGCAGAGAATCAGGTGGTGGAAGTTGAGAAAGGAAGAATGTTGTGTGGCCTTTCGGAAAGAGCTGAGAAAGACGAGATGGACAGGAAGAGCTCCCGGAAGACTGGAATGCCACTGCCAAGGTATTCAGAGAGGCAGGCAGGAGAGTACTCGGGGTGTTTTCTGGTAGGAAAGGGGAGAAGGAGACTTGGTGGTGGAACCCCCAAAATACAGGGGGTCATCCGACGACAGAGATTAGCGAGGAAGAAGTGGGACACGGAGAGGACTGAGGAGAGGCGAAAGGAGTACATCGAGATGCGCCGTAGGGCAAAGGTCGAGGTGGCGAAGGCTAAACAAGAGGCGTACGACGACATGTACGCCAGGTTGGATCCGAAAGAAGGACAAAAGGATCTCTACAGGTTGGCCAGAGAGAGGGATAGGGATGGGAAGGATGTGCAGCAAGTAAAGGTGATTTAGGATAGTGGTGGAAATATGTTGACTGGTGCCAGTAGTGTGCTAAGTAGAAGGAAAGAGTACTTTGGGAAGTTAATCAGTGAAGAAAATGGGAGAGAAAGAAGAGCGGAAGAGGCAAGCGTGAATGCCCAGGAAGTGGCAGTGATTAGTAAGGGGGAAGTTAGAAAGGCACTGAACGGGATGAAAAATGGAAAGACTGCTGGTCCTGATGACATACCAGTGGAGGTATGGAAGCAATTTGGAGAGGTGGCTGTGGGTTTTTTTTTTTTTTTTTTTTTTGACCAACCTACTTAATGGAATACTAGCGGGAGAGAAGATGCCAGAAGAATGGAGGAAAAGTGGGCTACTCCCCATTTGTAAGGACAAAGGCGATGTTCAGAACTGCGGAAGCGACAGAGGAGTAAAGATGATGAGCCACACGATGCAGTTGTGGGAAAGAGTCGTTGGAGGCGAGACTCAGGACAGAAGCAAGGATCTGCGAGCAACAGTATGGTTTCGTGCCGAGAAAGAGTACCGCAGATGCATTATTTGCCTTGAGGATGGATGCTCGTGGAAAAGTACAAAGAAGGTCAGAAGGAGCTACATTGTGTAGCGAGAGGAACTGTGGTCCTGCATGCGCAAGTCTGGCGTGGCGGAGAAATATGTTAGAAAAGTACAGGACATGTACCAGAAGAGTGGTGAGGTGTGCTGTAGGTGGGACAGAAGAATTTAAGGTGGAGGTGGGACTGCATCAGGGATCAGCTCTGAGCCCCCTCCTGTTTGCTGTGGTAATGGATAGGCTGACAGGCGTGTATGTGTATGTATATGTGCATGAATGAGAGGGGTGGAGGGGAAAGAGTGAGGCTCCAGAGAGAAGAGACAGCGAGGGTGGGCGACTTCAAATACTTGGGGTCAACGATACAGAGCAATGATGAGTGCGGTAAGGAAGTGGAGAAACGGGTCCAAGCGGGGTGGAACAGTTGGCGGAAGGTGTCTGGTGTTCTATGTGACAGAGGTGTCGCCGCTCGGATGAAGGGCAAAGTTTATAAAACAGGTGTACGGATTAGAGACTGTGGCACTGAAGAAACAACAGGAAGCAGAAGTGGTGGTACCAGACATGAGGATGTTGAGGTTCTCGCTCGGCGTGAGCAGGTTGGATAGGATGAGAAATGAGCTCATTCGAGGGACAGCCAAGGTTGGATGCGTTTTAGACGAGGTTAGAGAGAGCAGACTTCGATGGTTTGGACATGTCCAGAGGCGAGAGAGTGAGTATATTGGTAGAAGGGCGCTGAGGATGGAGCTGCCAGGCAAAAGAGCGAGAGGGAGACCAAAGAAAAGGTTGATGGATGTGGTGAGGGAGGACGTGAGGACTGCGGGTGTGAGAGAGGAAGAGGCCCGATATAGGCTCAGTTGGAAAAAGATGACACGCTGTGGCGACGCCTAACGGGACAAGCCGAAAGGAAAAGAAGAGGGAGAAGAATTCTTTACATCACGTACACTTTGAATGCTTCTATTTCAGGGAAATGAATATACTTTTGTATTATTCTTTACATGATGTACGCCTTGAGTGCTTATTTTTGCCGGCGAAGTGGGGGCAGTAATTATCAATGTTGGAAAAAAGAAAATAAAAAAAGAAATATAGACACATGAATAGGACGTATGCCTGTCGCCGCGAGATGAAGTTCTTTAAATGGTGTCTAAAATCTCTCTCGCGGTCAAACGTGAATGGAATCATGAACGTAAACATGAGACAAGAAAGAAAATACAGTCGCGACCTTTGGCCTTGTAAGGACTTCTTCAGGGATGGCCACAAAGAAAGAGAAAAATGGGGAGGAAATTATTTATTCATTTGTTTTTAGCTAACTTTTCTCTACTTTCTGTCGGGGGGAAAAAACGGCTTCTTCAAGCCACCGGTGTGGTATTTTGAATCAAAGACGTAAAAAAAAAAAAAAAGAAATTCCTCAAGCCACCAGTGTGGGGTTTTGATGACATTTTCAAAGATTGCTCATGAATGAAAAAAAAAGGAAAAAAAAAAAACAAGCATAATGAGAAATAATAAACTTGTGACTGTTTAAACTGTGTATTCATCATTAGATCACAACACTGACCTTTGACCAGTGTGGCTTTGCTTCATGGAATGAAACTGTTGTTTTAATTGCATTGATATTTCACAGTCAAATACTGCCACGACTGTATTTCAAAATAACTCAAAGAATAATCCTTCCACTACAGTTAGCGTACCCCAAAGGTCTCGTGGTTAAATTAAGACTTTGCAACGTGAGGACGGTGCGGGAGAAAACAATCGGGAAGCAGGGTGGAATGCATCGGCAGGGTTGTGATGCGCGAAAGGCTTCAGTAGTAGGTGGCAGTAGCGTTGTGAGATGCGCAAGAGACCGGTGGAAACGGAAGTCTGGTCCGTGTGTCACATTGGACGAGACGAGTCTATGCTTTCCGTTCAACCCGACTTCTGGTCATGTTTGCGTTATATTGTCAATACAACAACTGCTCTCTCTTAAAGCCGGTTTGGATGGTTAGTAAACGTCTTGGTATTGAAGAGCGCACTTCCGAGAGATGCTCTGGGGGTGCCGCTATGCATTGTGGGTATCCATTGCTGTCTCCAGCCAACCTCAAATTATGAAATGAGAAGCATGTTCACCCAAGAATTTGCACCGTTGCACCGTTTGACCTCGCGTCCGTGCTCGGCCTCGCCTGTTTTGCGTGCCGTCGGTCACGTGCTCACGATGACACCGTCGCTTGACACAGCGTGCGCGTGAATGGGTTGCGTGCTCGCGCCGTACCAACTCATACTTACCTGGCAGGGGAGATACCATGATCAAGAAGGTGGTTCACCCAGGGTGAGGCTCAGCCATTGCACTCCGGTTGTGCTGACCCCTGCGAATTCCCCAAATGTGGGAATCTCGACTGCATAATTTCTGGTAGTGGGGGACTGCGTTCGCGCTCTCCCCTGATCACGTGTCAAGATAAATATGGGTGCGTTCGTGCACGTGACCTATTGTGTGACAGCTGAGAGGGCGGCGGGCGAAGTGCGTCATCGCACGCAACACGCTACTGGGATGAGATTGCTCTTCTGTTTTCACTGCCAAGTTAACTTGAAACACGACAACTGTGATACTATGAAAAGCCCCAAGTAATTATGTCCAGGTCGGTAATGTCGACCCATAACCTTAAATTAAATGTTACAAAACCTTTGCAGATCACCCAACCAGCAAGATTCACGTTCACTAAAGATCAACGCGTTGTTGTCACGCGAAGCCCAATCGGCACCGACCTGCTGCTCCATGCGGGCGGATACAATGGCGTCGTTGGCTTCGAGCGCATGCGCTAAGGCCCACAATCCTTTGTGTCGGGGCACTTGATAAACTTGAAAAAAAAAAGCGCTCGAAGCCTGAGCGCCGATAAATGTTTAGACTTGCGTTGGAGTACATTAACTGTGGTTGAATGAATGGAATTATTTTTGAAATAGTGGCAGTTTTGACTGGAATACCGTTAGTCAAAACGGTATGCCGGGGAATCAAGTAGCTCCTTTCACCGTCCAGAAGGCAGTTTACTCTTGTTTCTCTTCAGATCGCATAAATCTTTCGCCTTTTACTAAAGATTTCCGTGGGGAGGAACAACAAGAGTCTATCTCAATTTTTTGATGCTCTGCGAAGGCGGAGCTTCTCTTTTACTGTAAAAGACAATTGAGAGAATGCATGAAGTTTGCAGTTCTGGAAGCACAGGCCTGTCCCCTTATGTATACAAAGAGACATATCATCGAGGCCGAAAGAGACTTAGTGTACTTGCGTGTGTACGTGTTCACCTGTGTCTCCTTTCAGTATTTTACCCGTTTAGTTTATTGTTTCTCAAATTGTCCAGTTTAAACATCTCTTCTCTGCCTCATTTCACTCTGTTGGCGACCACAACCCTCTGACTGGTTGCCGTAACAACGTTTAAACACGCCTTCAAAACGGACCTTTCCGACCTGCCAGTCACTCGCACAATAATCTCCAATCAGGTAGCTGCTTTTGCCGTCACGTCCCACAAGCAATGCTGCTTATCGGTCGCGTGCGCTTGGAAAAGTTAATGTTACAAACAAAATGGTCCTCAGATGCGCTTGGGGAACGTGCAATTCTGATGAAAGATATCCGGCTAGGTTACAAGGGGCCCGCGTGATTCATTTTCCAAAGCCTAAAACACCGTTGACGAAGTGTCCACAGTGGATTCAGGCTTGCGGAAGACCGCACGTACAACTAAATGTGAACAATATCAGCAAACACAAGGCTGTATGGTCGAAGGTAAGTGAGGGAGGAGTATCTTCTCTGAGTTTGATTGAATTGTTATCAGTGCTTTATACATTGCAGGAGAACAACTTTCACTTTGTTAGTGTATCACTGACCTGCTGATTGAAGTGCGTCAGAAGAGTCGGGTTAGGGTTACGTAAATGCGCCGTGTCATGCAAGAGGAATGTCGATTTGCCCATTTGTATCGCGTCGGGCTTTTAAAACAGAGCACTGGGTTCCATTACGAGCCGAGTCAAATGAATACACCCGCACACTTATAAAGGCTGCAATGATATTTCTCGTGATCTTTCCAAGTAAAAAGTACTCACCCTGCTTTACATGCGCGGTACGAGTCCACAATTTTATCCTGTTGCATTTCAATATGAAGGTTGTGAAGCGTCAAACCTTTTTGCATCGATCGCCAACGTTTCGCTGTAACTCTGACATTGCGTCCTGCTCCGTCCAAAATCTTAATTCCGTGTACATATCCTTGCGTGAAATAGTTGAGACCTCTCTGTAGAACTCTCTTGGACAAGCCCGACACATTTGGCAAAAAACATACCCCAATACTGTGTGGAATACGCGATAGAGGATCCAGTTCAAACCAGTTATGTTCAGTCGCCTTTTTGGAAGATTGTGCGGCATGGCAACGGGAGCTAAGGGGGATGGGGGGCGGGGGGAGCTGAAGGTCGCCAGTCGGAGAGGTTCCATAAGATAGACACGCCACGAAAATGGATTTGAAGTGCGTGAAAATTTGAACTCACCATAACGCTAACACCTGAGCTTGTTTCTCTGCAACGAGATGGTACCATCTGCGGGGAACGGGAGACAATGACGCCCCAAATGTGTTGCTTCCAGTTTATTCCGTTTTGGTTGCCGTTACTCCAGAAAAATGCGCTTCACACAGATAAGATGTCGGAAATGGCAACAGGCTTTTCACTGCTTTGGTGGCGATCTCCGGGTTGACATCGGGGCTTTCCACTTAGACGAAGCCTTTCTGTCTCAACCGGTTCGAGCTGGCGATGGATTTTTACAAAGTGTCCAGTATACAGTTCAGCAAGGTTAGCCTACATGCCGATATGCGCTCTCGGACACATGTGGCTGCAGAGCGGAGCCCCACTGACGACATGAGGAAATGATGCAGTCATGACTAAATATGGGCATAAGACATACTTCAACCCCCCTTTCGGACTCGAAAGAGTCCGACACCTGAAATGAACAAAATTAAAGAAAGGTGCCAGCGGCGTCATTGTCCGAAGTGCGTTGTGCATCGGGCATGGGGCATTTTCCTCAGGGATGAGTCGAGCTGGGGTGCAGTCGGCTTCCTTGTCGAATGATGTCATCAACGGGTGCCAGCCGGCACTGGAGAAGATGTGGTTTACCGGCTGTCGTCAGGTCGAGGGATCGCTGGGCCTGAGGCGGATCTGGCCGGTCATGTTGATGAGATGTGGAATCACGTGTCCCCCCTTCCTGCAGGATGTACCGCTGTGGCCGTCTGCACATTTAAATTTTATGGGCAGCGATTGAACCCCTTTAAATAGTTATGGTTTTAATGAAAAAAAAAAAAAAAACAACAGGTATGATCTTTTAGAAAATTTGCAGTCTTGTATGTTGGGTAGGACACCATTTATTAAGGGTTGGAGATTTTAATTGCGCATTAAAGGTCGAATCCAGAGGAAATAAAAAAAATATTAAAAATAATCTCAACTCAACAGAAATAAAATAAATTAGCGTCAAAGTCAGTCTCAAGATTTTGTTCTAAATGTCACAGAGTTTCGGCAAGTATGTAACTCCCTGGAATGTGATGTCACGCCAAGACAACATTTAGCCAGAGAGCGAAAAAGCTAGCAAAGATAAGAAGGTAAAGTGTGTTGTATTCGGCTGTTCTGCGTCAAACGCTGACAGAGTCAGCTTATATGAATGACCGAAACATGAACGGACAGGCAAGTTATGGACCAGGTTTGTGAAAGCAAAGCGGGCGCATTGGACTTACAAATCAAAGTGGACAGTAAAATGTTCCAAGCATTTCACGGAGGACTGCTTTGAAAACCCGGCACAGCATTCACTTGGCTCCGGGAGAAAGTAAGTACGTACGTGTTCAATTGTTTAGTAGTGACGAGTATCTACTTCATTTTAAATGGAAGTACAATACCGATGCGGATATTTGTGTCAGCTAATATCCTTATCCGTGTGATGTTTTGGAGGTGACGAAATTTAGACACTGCATAAAGTTTGTGTACTGTTGACGGGGAGGTCTTCCTGACATTCGACTACGGCAGTGCGTGCTTTCAAGTGTTTCAAGTGCATTATGTAAAATACCGGCTAAATCTTTAAACGCAGAATGATACCGAAGGTTTCGATTTTTGTTTTATGCCGGCTCGGTCGCTAGCACAACAACAACAAACCACTCACTGTTGTACGCGAGCAGAATCAGACGTTTAAACGTGTTTGAATTAGATTATTTCGGCAACAAGCATGCAGATTTCTTGAGCCACCTATCAGTCTGTGTTTTGGGTGCGAAGTTCCACGTCAACTTCCTCAGGTCTCGCCGAATCCTGTCATCGTGTTGCACTCATCAACTCAGGTCCGAACATACAGTGAAGAAAATAATAATTTAAACACCCTGCTATATTGCAAGTTCTCCCACTTAGAAATCGTGGAGTGGTCTGAAATTTTCATCGTAGGTGCATGTCCACTGTGAGGGAGATAATCTAAAAAGAGAAATCCTGAAATCACAATGTATGATTTTTTTTTTTTTTGGTATGATTTATTTGTGTGATACAGCTGCAAATAAATATTTGAACACCTGTCTATCAGCTAGAATTCTGACCTTCAAAGACGTGTTAGTCCACCTCCACTCCACGTATTATCCTGAATCATATGCACCGGTGTGAGGTTGTTAGCTGCGGAAAAAACACTTGTCCACCCCATACAACCAGTAGGACTCAAACTTGAGATGGCCAAGACTAAAGAGCTGTCCAAAGACACTGTTGGACCAATCATTAGAAAATGGAAGAAGGTAAACATGACGGTCAATCTCAATCGAGCGGAGCCCCAAGCAAGATATCACCTCGTGGGGTCTCAATGATCCTTAGAAAGGTGCGGAATTAGAAGACAGGACTACACGACAGGAATTGGTCAATGACCTGAAAAGAGGTGGGACCACCGTTTCCAAGGGGACTGTTGGTAATTCAGTAAGACGTCATTGTTTGAAATCATGCATGGCACGGAAGGCTCCCCTGCTTAAACCAGCACATGTCAGGGCCCACCTTCAGTTTGCCAATGACCATTTGGATGATACAGAGGAGTCATGGGAAAAGGTTTTGTGGTCAGATGAAACCAAAATTGAACTTTTTGGTCATTATTCTACTAACCGTGTTTGGAGGAAGACAAATGATGAGTTCCATCCCAAGAACACCATCCCTACTGTGAAGCAAGGGGGTGGTAGCATCATGCTTTGGGAGTGTTTTTCTGCACATGAGACGGGACGACTGCACTGTATTAAGGAGAAGATGGCCATCTATTGCAAGATTTTGGGGAACAACCTCTGTCAGGTTCAAAAAGCTTGACCCTCTATTAAAAGAAGGCGAACAGACAAGGCTTCAAGTTTTACTTGCTGCAAGGGGAGCGGCAGGACCTCTCCCTGCTTCCAACCAACTCCAACTCGTGTCCCCTTGCAGCTTCTTTTTATTCACATAAATCACATGATGATTGTATGTGTGTGTGTGTGTGTGTGTGTGTGTGTGTGTGTGTGTGTGACTGTTTGATTGACTACATCTGATTGATTACATCTGTCTGATTGATGACATCTCTTTTCAAGACAATAAGTTCAAAGGTAGAAGCTAGGTGGGGATGTGGAAACCAACTACGGTATGTACAAAATGAGAACATATGTATGATTTCTTTAACATTTCCCTCCTGTTTATCGTCTTGGAAATATGAGTGGGGACATCAGAATGATGTTGCATTTTCAGAAAGTTCATCATTTACACGTGAGCGTATAAAAGGCATCAAAAGTTTCCTTTTGGCTGTCGCTGCATATAATCAGGGTCTACTTGTTGTAGAAGGGGATAGTTCACAAAAACATTTGACCTTGCTCTAACCATCATAGATTTCAAACGTGGGATTATACACATCGTGAAAAGGCAGAGCAAACTCAGAACAGTAATTGCAGGTCCAAGGAACTTCATCATAACAAAATACCAAGGTCCAGAGGTGAACAAGGACCAATCATAATAAGTATAATCATAAATAAACAGTGGGTGAACATGGTTGCTCATTTCTGAACCAATAAAGTGCGATTACACAGCAGCCCAGGAATGTAGCTGTTCTTGGTGCTAGAGTCGGGAAACATGTAGGAGAAAGGCAACGCTTGTCAAGATAAGCACACAGCCACCACTAACAGTGGAAGCTGTGATTAGAGATGTAACCCTTACTGGTGATTGGGACAGTCGTGTAGACTTTGGTGCCCCACGGCATGTAAGGGCAAACACAGAAGAGATTCATCAGCTCTGCTGGTGACAGTTCAGAGTCGCTGTCCATTTAATGTAAGGCCATTGTCCTGCACTCCATCGGTCGTTTTCCAAACAACTGTCTTTACATTAGAGATGAAAGTGGGCTTTTGTGAAAATTCCTGAAAATACAAATGTGAGCACTCGGGAGACCCGGGGGCAAGCCCCCTTGGGAAATTTTTGAAATAATGGATGGCTGTGGTGCATTCTGGCGGTATCTGTGAACAGAATTCTGACAAAAATTGAAAGTCAAATTTCCAAGTCCTGACCCCCAAAAAATTGGGCAGAAGCTCCCCAAGGGCCAAGGCCAGATTTTTTTGCCCCCCACCCCCCTATCACTGGATAGCACAAAATCACATTTGTCATTAAAATATGCCATCTTATCTCAAGACAAATGAATTAAGTCAACTAATCAGTAAAAAGACATCGAAAATTGTCCTTTTTTTCCCACATGATACATATTATAGTATAGCTATAAAATATACTCGAAAATATATCAGAGAATTTCTGCACCATACAGCAAAACATGTTAAAGTTGATCTGTAGTAATTACTGTCAACGTTTAAGTCTCAAACTTGCTACGTCGCATTGTACTGATACTCGACCACATTGGCCACTATCTTAGATATAGTCATACTAATAGTATAATCAGTTGCCTTTAGTATTTATATATATATATATATATATATATATATACGCAGTCATTCAAAAAATGTAGGGGTGTGGTCAGTCACGCTCGCAGATAAAGTTGCGGGTGTGATTAGGGATGGCCTTCAAATAACTTACTGGATTGATATAACCTAACTGTAAATTAAAAATAAAATAAATACATAACTAAAATAGAAAACTAAAATTTAAAACTCGGAAAAGATCATTTCCAATTTCAACTGGTATTAGTAAAACATGATATAAAACGGTATTTAAAATTTTTCATCAATAAAACTTCTTGATCTGACAAATTATCTGAAGAAAAGTTACATGCACTGGCCTGTCAAGGAATAAACACGAATGGTCTATAGTCGCAATGTTTTGAAAATGCTGAAAGTTTAGTTTAACATAATCGGCGTTCGTGGCAACAAGCTGGCGATACATTGGAACAAACATTCCTGTCGGCAATCGTGATGTGTTGTTGGGGGGGGGGGGCACACATCGCTGTGATTGCCATAAATAGGAGGCCGGCTTGGTACGCACTTTTATGTGCATGCACTCGACGTATTGGCCACACCTGAATTAAGCGACGTGTTGGATGATAGTCTCACCTGTCTTTTTGGTTTTTTGGGGTGGGGGCGGGGGGGGCACGCCGTCACATTGCCTCGCGATCGACGCAATGAGAACCCCTGCCTGGTGTAACTGAATTTTCCTTTCACATGGCTCATGATGTTGATGACTTTCGACGTAAATGCGCTCGCATTACATGAAGCAGTTCTGAACATGCGCTTTCGTACATGCTCAGTACGGTTAACTTGCATTTCCTGTTTCCAGGTGAATACCGGTTGTTTTGGAGCAGGCTTGTTTAGTGAACAACATTTATTAAATGAACACGTAAATTAATGTCAAGACCACACAAAATCAGCGACGTCTTGAGCGAATGCGAGGGGAGGGGCGTTACTGTTACTCGTGTTAGTGCCTCAACGTGGCTATGCTCGTGAAAGCAAAACAACAAACTCAAACGCATGTTCATTTAATGTTGTCAACTAACATCCGGATTAATTTTTGGCTATTCTTCCTCAATTTTCTGGAACAATTTTCATGAAAATTTAAAAATCTGGAATTCTGAGAAAATCCGTTGGACTTTTGTCAGGTTCACCAATCAGACATTCATTAAACAGGACAAAAAAGGAAGCAAAGACACCAGTTCATGTCTCGCGAGAAGAGAGGAGAGGAACTGTCTCGTACAATTCACCACTGCACTCTCTGATTATCCTCTCCTCAGCACATCTATTTATTTAGTTTTAAGACGCCCCTTATTTACATGGATGTTACAAAAAGGAGACGACAAGCAAAACAGTTTGAAACGAGGTGTACATGTTGGTTCGTGTGCGTGTGCATGTGTGGAAGATTGCTGAATACATGTGTGGTCATCATTTCTTTACCAGGCAGCAGTTCTAACAGTTCTGATGATTAGATGTTTTTGTTCTTTTCTTTATTGGAAGCAAGTGTATGATAATTATGATCACAATTATTCCTACATTTCCCCCCTGTTTATCCTACATTTGCTACCACGTTTTCTAGAGCGAAGCATTCTTCATTGCAGGCAGAGACAGTAACTGAATTGGAGTAGAGCAAAGCATTTCTTCATTGCAGGCAGAAGCAGTTACTTAATACTATTTTCAATTATTTCTACATTATCCTCCTGTTTATCCTACATTTGCTCAAATCCTTAAATCATCTAATAGATCACCCTTTCGGCTCACACTCGGAGGAAAATATAGCACTAATTACTTGTAATCTTCTGGATCAGAGAACAGGTCTGGAAGAGAAGTCATAACGTCATCATCGTGGTCAACAATATCACTGTCATTACTCTGTTGTGCCAACAGTGGATATATTTCTGCCAATTTTGAATTTGTCGGGGCAATAGCAGTGGTTATAAGTTGGTTAAGTGATGCCTTTATGCAGGGAATACAACAACATCCACACAATGCAAGAATAGCTGCAAACAGCGATAGAAACTAGGACAGAGAACACCAAATTTTTTGATTTGCCAAACTTTTTTTTTCTTTTTTTTTCCACCACTCAGACCTGGCTGGTGTGTTTACACCAGAGTGCTCCTTCATCTTGTGGTTCAGGATGCGGAGGCCTTGAATGGCCCTTGTGCGTGACCCATCAGGTGCTGTGATATTTGGAATAAACAACACTGGTCACCGACCATTGAGCAGTCGCCACCCTTCTCGGCCGGGAGCATGTCGACTGCTATGCGGTTCTGGAACGTCATGAGTGAGGTTGCAGCTGGTTGTTCCCTTATGGCAATAAAGCCTGCTTCCGTAAAATTTCCTTGTTTCTGTACATTGTAATGTATGTAGTTGATTCTGTCAACGTTTTTATTCAGAGTTATCCATAACAAGATGGACTCCCATCCTGCAGCAATCTCTTTAACCAACTTATACTCATCTGGTATGTAGTTGGGATGCCATTTGCATCAATGTATGTCAGATCTCCATCTTTCCAAGAGGACCTTCGCCTTCGGGAGAACCCAAGGGGAGGTCCAAAGATGGATGCGGCCAATTGTATATCCTCTGCTTTGGATGGAAACACAGTCACAGATAAGAGCAGTGATACCCGTGTGTACACGTTCCTGCTGCATTTATCAGTGTGTCATACAACTTTTGACCAACACACCACCACAACAAATCGCTGCATGGGGGCAGTGGGGCAGTTTGCAGATGGATATCATGACACCATGTTTTGTTGAGACTTCCCACCTTAAAATCTGTCCCTGTGAAGCTAACACAGGAGAAATTAGCCAAAGCAACATTAGTAGAAAATATCAGTTTATCGTTTACTGCCTTAGTTTTTGGATAAACACTTTTCCATTTCTGACAAGTGGTGTTAGGAGTTGTTTTAGTCATTACATACATTGTGTTGGGATTTCTGTTGGAATTACACGCATTAGTGGCCCAGGGCCCATGCATGTGATGTAACTATAGTTTACCTTGTTAGCTGCATTCTACATTAATAACAACCAGTTTTGTTTCCTATTTGTAAAAATGATAATCATAATAATGAAAAAATGTACCTCAGGCTTTTTCGGTTAAAATACTCCCTCCATAGTATACGTACTCTTTTGTATGGCATTTGGGTTTAAGGTAGCATTAAATTGGCAAATGGTGATAAGAAAGTGGGGGTTTCATTTAGCATAAGCCCAAAGATGGAATCCCCAGCAATTAGACTCTGCCAAGGAATTGAAAAAGCGCTGAACTGATTCACTGGGAGGCACACATGAAGTCCTCCTCTCATTCCTCGGTGACTCCCGCATAGTTGTTTACCAATGTTATTTGAAATGAGGTTGCGCCTCTTTATCTTATGTGTGGTAGCCATAGTTGACTGAGTATAATTATTGGTTCTGTTGTTATGTATTTTTGTCAGCTTTACAGGTGTCCAAAAGTAGCATATGAACAAAAATATCATTACGGCTGTCAATGTTGCAGCCCAACATGCTATCATATTATTTAGCCATTTTGAAGTCATGTCGACCAAGTCACCCCTAAATGAGTCAAGTGTCTTTTAAATCTTCACCAGCCTTCAGGTATTTTCAGATACTATAAATCTGCACCCACTGTATGCTGGTCTTTGCTCACCTTTCCCCTTGGGTGACTCAGCTGAGATGACCTTTTACAGTGTGTAAGGTGTATCCACGTGTTTCTTTCTGCTATTTTGTCCATGTCATTCAGCTCTTGCTCAGTCTATGCCAGTGTTCGGGTAAAACTGCATGTACAGTAAATGTACAGTAGGATGAATAAACAAATGGCAGTAATAAGGTTATTAAAGCACAGTAACTTGTTACTTTTTTTTTATGGTGGAGTGCAGGGATGTCAAACTCATTTCTCTTGCGGGCCACGTTGTGGTTCGGGTTTGCCTCAGAGGGACATTTCGAGTGAAGGCAGCGTGGGATCAATTCCCGCTCAGTGATGGTGTCGACATCTGCCCTGCGATTGGCTGGCGACCAGTTCCAGTGATGAACACGTACAGTCCCAGACTGGCTTGTGGGGCAGAGCTATGCACTGATCAGCACTAAGGCCAGCAGTCCCAATTGTGGCTCCTCTTTACCTAACATGCTCAAGCGCGGATCAGCTGAAATCTTCACCAGTTTGAGACCAGGGGAGCCTGTTGCTACCCCACCCTTTGTAGCTGGACTTCCACCACTACTCGTTGTTGAATGAAAAGGGAGCCACAGACTTGCAGTGGGACAGGTGTATCCATGTGAGACGTTCCACTATCTTTATCACCGCGGGAGTGGTCAGCAGATCTGGTCGGGACCTTTCCAGTGAGGTGAAGACCAACTCTTCCTCTTGATGACTTTTCTCAGGACCCAATCACCAATGGACATCAACAGCACTTGTACAGAAGGCACAGTAGGCGGCAGATCATTTGCTTCTTTCACAGTTTTATTTTGCAGCATCTCTTTCATCCAACCAGGTTAAGTATTTTCTTCTTCTGACTGCTGCACTGGCTGCTCTATCATGGGCAGTCTGTCACGACCCATCGGAACGGAGGTAGGACCCAAATGCAAGCACCAGGGTCCCCACGGGGCAATTCGGGTGGACAACCTCTGTGAGGAACCAAACGGCGAGGCAGGAACCAGACCGAGGCAGGCAACTGCTCCGGACGAGAACCTCCCACACCGTGGTTGCGAGACGTCCAGGGATTGGTCGCCACCGAGGCTTGGTCAGGAGGCAGCCGTGGATTGGTCACCAACGAGGCCAGGTCATGAAGCGGTGGGAGTCATCAGGAGCGAAGAGGATGATCGAGAGAAGGACCAGAGCCAGGACCGCCACCATCACAGCCATCCCGAAGTCTCTCCAGCTCCAGGATGACTCATGAGAACTCCCCAGCTCCTGTCGCCGTTGAGACAAGGGCGTGGGACGGCCGCGGACCGGTCGCCACTGGTACTCCTGGACAGGAACGTGAGGCGGCTGGGGAACCGTCGCCACCCCCTGGAATGGAACGTGAGAAGGCGGCAGCAACATCACGACCTCCTCCTGGATGGGAACGTGAAAAGGCGGAGGCAGCATCACCAACTCCACCTCCTCCTGGACGGAAACGTATGGGCGTGCCTGTCGCCGACAGAGCAGGAACGGAGAGCGACCGTGGACCGGTCGCCGACGAAGCAGGAACAGGGAGCAACCGCGGACCGGTCGCCGACGAAGCAGGAACAGGGAGCGACTGCAAGCCGGTCGCCACTGGTGCTCCAGGGCACAGACGAGAAGCTTCAGGTATCCTTGGCCCTCTCTCATTGGTTTCCTTTGGTCCGCCGGATGTTGGCCCGACTCCTCCCCTGCAGACTCGCGTGCTGGCTCCTCCTGGTGGTGGTTTCCTGACAGTAGTTTATCCACCAACTGCCTCTGAGTCCTGTCGTCTCCGTATCCTTCTTGCAGTTACCACCGTCTGTTCTAAAACATTCCATTCTTGCACCACATACCCTGTTTCGTTCCACCAGTCACACACTCAGCACTTTACAGTCTCACACTTTCATACACAGGATGCAGCAACATCTAATGAACTACTTTAAGCTCAAACTCTTATATTCCTTTATTCCCTCTCATGACCTCAGACGACCGAGGTCATCACTCAAACACCTTATTTTATTGTTAAACACAAGTTAAAAATCAATAACCAGAAGCTAAAAATCAGCAAAAAATTAAAAATTAGTAGAAAATTAAAAATCAGTACAAAAATTTAATTCTAGGAGAAAATCAGTCGAAAATTTCATTCCCTCCTCATGGCCTCAGGTCCCTAAGGCCACCTTCACATACTCACATCCCGGACTCCCGGAGGGCCACAGCTGTCTCGGCCTCCTGGGGGTCCTTCTGAGGGATCATCATGTACAGGCCACCCGGAGGGAGTGGCCCCAACGTGCGTTCAATTGTCTTAACAGTTAATGATCTGATACATGGAATACAGCAACATCCACATAACACCATAATAGCAGCAAACACAGCGATATAAATCAGTACTGATGCAATCAAGCATTTATATTTACCAAAGACGTTTAACCAGTCAGAATACCAACTGGTGTCCACACCTGAGTGCTCCTTCATTTTGTTACTTAGCGTGCGCAGACCCTCCAATGCCTTGATAAGGCGACCGTCATGAGACGTATTGTTGGGAATCAGAGTACAACACTGATCCCCAAAAATACCACACACTCCTCCTCTTTCAGCTAACAACATGTCTAAGTCCATTCTATTTTGGAATGCCATAAGAGACGTGGCAGCCAATTGCTCATGCACTGCCTGGAGTGCTGAGGTGGTGAAGTTCGCCAATCGTTGGACCTTATAGTGGACATAATTAATCCGGTCCACATTTTGTTTACTGTAACGAACAGGAAAATACTCTCCCATCCTGCCGCCACTTGATCCACCAATTTGTATTCATCAGGGACCCCTCTCGGAACTCCAATTGCATCTATGTACGTGGGGTCTCCTGCATTCAACCATTCTTGCATGTCCCTTTTCTTCCTCCCAAGGAAGGGGATTCTTCCCCACTGTCCAACGCCTTCCCAATCCATTCTGGTCAGATCTAATGCTGTCACACTAATTGGCATGATCAGCGTTACTAGGGCGCACTTACCTGAGGCATCGGTGGGAAGCCTATCATACAACACTTTCGCTCCACACCACAGCCAAACATCAGCACGAGCGAGAGGGATTCCTGCTGGCAAAGACACACTTTCATTCCACCATGACTCCTGGATACTTCCAATCCCAGGGCCAGTCCCATTTAAATTTAGGCAGGTGAAATTTTGTTTCGCAACTTGGGTGTCAAAAATAGGCATTTTCTCTTCCATACCGTGGTTGATAATTGTCCAATTTATCTAACAAATCAAGCCATTGTTGAGTCCAGTTGAAAATTGTCACCCAAGCGTTCACCTGTGTCGGTTGTTTTCACTTCAGATTTAGCAGTAGTTGTTGTGTCTGTGTCAGCGTCTTACCACCATCTTGCTCTGCTTCATACCATACCGTTCCATTACAGGAATGGTACACCATCACTCGTGTTCCTTTCGCTCCATCACTTCTGTCATCCCGCACCAAATGTTCAAACGCCAACATAGTCCACACAAAGCACAAGCCAGCAAGCAAAATAGTCAATAAAGTTAAACATTTGCATCGTCGTCGTCTTTGTTCGGACACTTTCGAGTCCGACTTTGATCCAATTCTCGCCACCTTCACATTCCCTCTCTTGACCTGCCCGTCCGGGCGGTCAACCTTTAAGCTCACCATTGGCAGGCACAAATTCTGGGGCCGGGCGCAACTGTGAGTAACGGTACCACTTTTGTCCTTTAGTTTCCAATTAGACGGCGTGTGAAGTTCTAGCCAGAACCCTAAACGGTCCTTTCCAGCGAGGTTCAGTCCACTTCCGGGAAAGCACCCGGAGGTAGACGTACGGAGTGATGTCCGACTCCGGTGATGCTGATGACGAATCTGCAACCGCCTTGTCTGTGACCTGCGCAGACACACTGGATACAAGTGAATGAAGGTACTTCCAGTATGCAGCGTGTGATAAATCAGGTGTCGGTAGGTCACCTGGCGGGACCAAGGTGGAGGCAGGCCCTGGCATTAGGCGACCAGTTAACAGTTCGAATGGCGCAAAACCTGTTATTTTGTGAACAGTTTGGCGGACGACCAACAGGGCTAGGGGAAAGGCTTGCAACCACGTCATTTTTGTTTGAGGCATGATCTTTGCCAATTTTTCTTTCAAATTCCTGTTAAACCTTTCAACTTTGCCTTGGCTCTGGGGGTGGTACACACACCCAAAGCGATGCTTCAGCCCTAACAGCGCCTCCACTTTAGCCATTGCTTTGTTGTTAAAATGTGTCCCATTATCAGATCTGATTAAAGCAGGAAAACCATGTGTCGGAATATAATGATTCACCAAAGCTTTAATGACTGACGTGGTGTCTTCCATTGCACACGGCTACGCCTCCGGCCAGCGTGAATAAGAATCCACAATGACCAGAAGGAACCGCTTCCCGTTGACCATGTCAATCATGTCCGTGAAGTCAATTACAATTTCTGCTCCAGGCCAGGCCACAGGGGAGAATGCCCCTGGCTTGGGTTTCAATGTCGGTCGTGCATTAAATGTTTGACATAATTCACAAGCCGCCACAAACTGCCAGACCACCTCCTGCAACCTTGGATGCCACCACTGACGAAGTTTTGGAAGCATTGCCTGAGGCCCCACATGTGCCACTGTATGGGCCTCAGTCAACACCGAGGTCATGAGTCGTCCTTCAGGGAGGACCGCCTGGCCTCTGGGACCCACCCAAAGACCATCCGATCGCCTGACCGCCTTTGATGCGATCCACATAGATTTTTGTTCCAGAGACGACTTACCTTGTGCGTCCATAATGTCCTCCAGTGTAACCTCGGGTGCCACTGGAAGATCCGGGGGTTCCCCATCCCAGACCACAGCCGTGGTTGCTTACATCATCTCGTCCTGAGGGGTGTACCCAGCCACTTCTTTCGCGAGAGCATCCGCCCTCTCATTAACTTTTGCCACCATGGTGCTGGCCTTTGAGTGTCCCGGGACCTTTACAATCGCCAATTCGTGGGGATCCTTAATTGCGTCATACAATCGCTCCATCAAAGTTCTGTGAGCAATTTCTTTGCCTTTCGCTGTTAGCCAGCCATTGTGCAGCCACCCCTTTAGGTCAATCAGGGCAGCCGACGCTGCATATGCCGAATCAGTATATACAGTTAATTGCTGTCCTGGACACTGTTCCAAGGCCAACACCAGAGCCAACACCTCAGCCGCCAGGGCGGAGGGTTTTATTGTCAACTTCTGAGCTGTCACCGGGAGGAAGAAAGAACCTTTCCACTCCACCACTGCCGCTGCTGCGTGGAGTGTCCCATCCTTGGCACGCCAACAACACCCATCCGTGAACATAACCCGTCCACCTTCCAATGGTTCCGCATACAAGTCCTCACGGAGCTTTTGATCTTTCTGTACTTTCAGAGCACACTCATGTGCCCCTTCCAGGAGGTGATTAGCCATGTTCACACCATCATGCACATACGTAACATTTGGTGCCGTCAATGTCTTCATCATCCGTGTTTGTCTTAGGGGTGTCAACGTAAATGCCGCCGATGCGACAAAAGCTGACACCGCATGGTCTGTTAACACCTGGACGGGATACCCCATGACCACATGTGCCGTTTTCTGTAGGACCTTTGCCAGGCCCGCCGCGTACCTAACACAGTCTGCTTGTTTCTGTTCAATTCGGTCTAATGGGACACTACAATACAATAAAACTGCCCTGTTTGTCCCATGTCTTTGGTACAATGCCGCATTCACTGTCTTCTCACTAATGGCTACATCTAAATGAAACACCTTAGTGTAATCTGGGGTAGCCAAAGCTGCTGCTGATGCCAATTCCTGACTTAGTTGCACAAACAATGCATCATCCTCAGGGGTCCACTGCAATGTGGCCTTCAAATTTCGGACCCCTTGTTGTTTGACCAGGGCCCGCAGGCCTACTGTTTTATCCACATAACATGGGATGTAGGCTCGGCTGTAGCCACACAATCCCAAGAAAGACAGCATGTCTTGCACTGTCTCTGGACGTGGGTGTCGCAAGATGGAGCTGCGGTGATCCGGTGACATAGCCAAACCGGCTGGTGTGATGACACGCCCCAGAAAAACCACAGACTTACGACAGCACTGTAACTTTTTCCTTGACACTTTGAAGCCCAGGTCAGCAAGCTTCAACAGCACTGCTCGTGTGGCTTCCACACACTGGTTGGATGTTTCGGCCGCAATGAGGAGATCGTCCACATACTGCAGGAGCACTGAGCCTTGGGGTAGTTCACATGAAAATAACAAGTCCTTCAATACCTGATTAAAGATTCCCGGCGAATTCTTGAAGCCCTGTGGGAGTCGTTTGTACTGCAATTTCACCCCTTTGTAAGAAAATGCAAACACGTGTCGTATTGACTCAGCCAGTGGTAAACAGAAATATGCATTCTCCAAATCAATTCCCGTTTACCACTATTTCTGAGGATCCTGGGAGGACAGGATGCGATGGGGGTCAGGAACTGGCAAAACTGGAGTTATAGTTATGAGGACGCCGACGTTTCCAACACCCCCTCATCCCACAATCCTGCCACTGTGTCCTCTATACCTTTGTCTGCTTCCTTCGGCCATCGATATTGAGGACGGCGGACCTGAATGGAGTAATCAACTTCCAATTGGATCGGTTGAACCGTATGACAAAAACCAACATCTAATAGACCCTGTGACCACAAGGTCTGTGGCATTTGATCCAGCATCGCCTGTGCAGACTCATGGTCAGTCTGTTCCCGCCCATGATGGCGGTCCAGGAAGACCAATTCAAGGTCTGACTCATCTACCATTTTTGCCATTATCCTGTACCTTTTGGTTGCGGCCGAGTGCCACACATCTGGAATCTCAGTCATCATCCAGTCATGTTGTTGTGTTAATCGTTTCACCATGGGCCCCAATTGGCGGGGCTCATGGCCTGGCAACACAGCCAGTGTTACATGGGGCAGACCTTCCTCACCCATTTTGAACCATTGTTCTTGCTCTGGCGACAACTGCACATTCGCTGCCACTCCCTCTGGGCCTACAAAGAGATGCATGGTGACTGTAGTGTCCAATCAACTCCCTCGATTTCTTCAAACGCATCTCTATATACTTCATCCGAATCCCTATCGTAATATAGAGTGCAATGCAATGGGTCCACTGGGGGGTGGTACAGTGCCAATGCCTGGATCCACGGTTTCCACAGGAGGTAAGTGGAGTAGACACCTCCGCCAAGTGGAGTCTCAGGATTCAATCTAGCCCAGTAGATCCGTGCCGTTTCAGGTACTGTGGGGAGTGGTGCCATCAACCACTGACCCCTAGTTTGTCACAGGCTGGGAGCATTCCAGAACCTGTCCGCCAGGAAATGTCACTGTAAGTCCCTTCTCGCCGCACAATATCTGGGCTCTCAATGCTGACAACATGTCTCTGCCCATTAAATTGATGGGTGTGTCCATTGCATGAACATATGAATGATATAGTTTCTGTCCAGTGTTTGTGATTTCCGTTTTCAATGGCCGGGTAAAGGGCAGAGTCTGAGGACGTCCCGAGAAGCCGACCAACATTGTAACTCGTCTCGACAACGCTGTACTTGGCAGTGGCATTTTGATTGATGAATGTGTTGCCCCAGTGTCCACCAACATCTGGACCGGAGTGTCCGCCACTGTCAACTGAAGCATTGGCTCTGCCTGGCCAGTGCTTTCCGAGCTTCCCAGGCCCCCCTTTTCGTCCGGGCCGGACCACGGGTCGGCTTGGTAATACTGACCCCGTGGATTCGGCTGTGGGCACGGGCGGGGCTGCTGCGGTCCCCCTTGGTGTGGTGGCCCTGCTTGCTGGTTCTGCTGCTCCACCCCTGGTGGTGGTGGGTTGGCATGACAATAACGTGCCCAGTGATCAGGGGACCCGCAGTTGAAACAAGTCCCTGGAGCGAACCCATTCCGCCCCCGACCTGGGGGGGGCGCCACGACCACGCCCTCTGTATCCACCACGGAACCCTTGGCCTCGGCCCCGTCCAGCCCCCACTGGAGTCTGATACATCTGTTTTTGTTTAACCTTTTCTTGTTTTGCCTCACCATGCAACTTTGCCAACTGTAGTTTAACCAAACTAGTCGCCAGAGCATCAGTTTCCTTTTGATCTTTATTTGCTTTTTCCATGTAGATGCGGCAATGGTGTATCAAATGCCTCTTAAATCTCGGTTCCGGACAGACCAAAATGTCCCTGCACTAGTGGTGCCCCCGTCTCCTGCTAGCTCCGCCCCTTCCTGCTAGCTCCGCCCCTTGCGCTGGCCCTTCCTGCTAGCTCCGCCCCTTGCGCTGGCCCTTCCTGCTAGCTCCGCCCCTTGCGCCAGCACGGGCGACTCCACACTCCCCTGCTGTTTCCCGCGCACTCTCTCATTATTCACAGCCTGTTCAATCAACTGTATGGTCGCTGGCGCCATCCGTGAACCTTCATCT
Organism: Syngnathoides biaculeatus; assembly: GCF_019802595.1. Classification (NCBI taxonomy): domain Eukaryota; kingdom Metazoa; phylum Chordata; class Actinopteri; order Syngnathiformes; family Syngnathidae; genus Syngnathoides; species Syngnathoides biaculeatus. The sequence goes on from NC_084648.1 coordinate 32,554,301, forward strand.
TCTACATCTAAAACCATTCTGCCCCCCAAAGTGACTACGGGGGCCATTACTGGCGCCGTCGGATACGGTGGCGGTGCAAACACATACTGTCGCGAGTCCGACAACTGTGGATAAATGCCTCTCAGACATTTCGTCTTTTCTTCCACTTTTTCAATCACTTCATCCTCTTTCTTCACCTCATTCTCACTCTTTTCCTCTTTTATCGCCGCCAGCGCAGTCGCGATAGTTGCCAATTGGTGAATGCCTCGTCTATCTTTCTCCAATTTCTTCACTTCCTTCTCAAGTTTATTACGCTGTCGCCATCCGACTTGGCTCTGATCCTCCTTCATATCTCGAATATCTGCCAACATTCTGCTTTCCTTTTTCTGTAACTGCCGCGCTAACTTCGCCACGTCCCATGTTCCGGGTTCTCCGCGAAACAATTCATCCTTTACCGCTTCCACACTGATACGTAAATCCCAGATTTTAAACCGTATCGTAACCACGAATAGTTCCAAACTATTCTAGTAGGTAAATCCCAGATTTTATACCCTACTAATGTCCACACTATTACACTTTTACGCCGTTCCGCTCCTCCTTCCTCTTATAATTTAGCGTTGCCAATGTGCAGATTTTGAAAAGGAGTCTGCTTACCTTGTTTCACTGTGGGCCCAAGAGGAAAGACGGTCGGACACGTGGCTCCTTTGTCAGGTCGTCACCTGGTGTGGACGTGGGTCCCTGACCCGTGTCCCAGACTCTTGTGGTTTTTCTCGAAGTCCCGGACTTCTTTTACCTCTCTTGCATCACGTCGGGGTCACCATAAATTGTTGGAATTTTATATTTCTAAATCATCATAAACTTAAGTTAGTAATCTGACTCCAATTTGTGACCTTACCCAACTGCCACTCATCCAACAATATGCGCGCTCGTTCTGCAATAGAAAAGTATCAGGAAGCCGGCATTTTCACACACGAGTGGATTTAGTCCTTCAACACACACCTGGGTCTCGGGTCCCTCTCATTACAACCCTGTACGTCTCTGTTGCCACCAGCAGACGTACTCTACATCCGAGTTTCCCAGAACAATTTTAAAGTATAATCTACTGATTCACTTATTGGTTGTGTCTCCTTCAGGTATCCTTGGCGCTCTCTCATTGGTCTCCTTTGGTCCGTCGGATGTTGGCCCGACTCCTCCCCTGCAGATTCGCGTGCTGGCTCCTCCTGGTGGTTTCCTTACAGTAGTTTTTCCACCAACTGCCTCTGAGTCCTCTGTCTCCGCACCCTCCTTGCAGTTAGCACCGTCTGTTCTAAAACATTCCCTTCTTGCACATTCTTGCACCACATACCCTGTTTCGTTCCACCAGTCACATGCTCAACACTTTACAGTCTCACACTTTCATACACAGGATGTAGCAACATCTAATGAACTACTTTAAGCTCAAACTCTTATATTCCTTTAACGGCGACGTGAACGAGAGTAGGCAGAGAGTCAGTCGAAACTGACACGTGGGCATGTCTCGTGAGTGGGTCAGTTCCAACTGCGATGTGAACCTGCGTCAGCAGCGAGTCCGTCGCAGTCCGTTCGCCAGTCCTTGTCGGACCTGGGCCGTGAGAGCCGCCAATTCGGCGCTCTGCCACTCTATCTCCGCACGCATTTCGCGGTAGAACGCATCGCGATTTGGCAGCTCCTCCTCCCTCTGGGCTGGAAGCTTCGCCACCAGCTTCGGTCTGCCGGTTTCACCGTTGCCGGCGAGGAGTGGGAGGACGAGGAAGGAGTCTTTGTTGCCGCGCCCCGGGAGGCACAAGGGAGCGCCTGACCTGGACGTCTCCTCTGGCCGCCACGCGGAGGTTCCGGGTAGATGGCCAAGCGGATTCCCTCAAACGGATTGGTGTACTTGTACCCACCGGGCAAAGACGCTCGGGTGCTGGAAACGCGGGGAGGTTGAGCAAACTGACTGGGATGAAAGATCGGGCGAAGAGATTAATAATCAGAATAATTGGAGTCGTACTCAGGCAGCTGGTCATACAAATCACGGTCCTCCTCATATTCCGAAAAGTCAGAGTCCAGAAGAATATCCGGTGCCGGACGGGTCGTGGTCGGGACTTATTCATAGCTCGCTGGCGGAGCGTATGACACGGAAGCGGAGGACGTCAAGGAGCCTACCCGGATCGGACAGGCTTGGTCCTCCCGCGGACGGTCTACCTTGCGTCGGTCCGGGCGACGCCGGGTCTTTCCTGCTGGGTCCTGTTTTGGCCAGATGGTTCTGTCACGACCCATCGGAACGGAGGTAGGATCGAAATGCAGAATTTGGGGTTGCTGTAGTTTCTTCACCTGGTTTTAATATAGCCACTGCTTGCATTACTTGGGTTCTCTTTCTTGCCTATGCTAACCAACCTCTCGCCATCCAAAGATGTAAGTCTTAATCTTGGTTTTTCCTTACTTCCCTGTAACACTTGCCATCAATCTTTCTACCAACCTGCTGCATTCTTCAACTGTTCACCTGCCATTTAAGCTGTTATTTTTCGCTCCCCCCCCCCCCTTGTTTAAGAAACATCATGCTGCCCGCTAAACATTGTTCCATAAAGTTTACATCCCCTCTAGGGCAGACTTACTGTTCCCGCTCACCCTTATGCTTTTCTACGTTTGTCCCTTAGAGACTACTTGTGCTTTTTAGGACTTAAGTCCTAATCCACTACCTTGTGTACTTCACTGGAACACAGACTTCTGTTCTCATCATTAGGCTTCCATCCATGACCTATGATTCCACAAATACGTCATGACATTGTGAAAGAAATCATTCAAATGTTCTCATTTTGTACATACTGTACTGTAGTTGGTTACACATCACCACCTAACTTCTACCTTTGAACTCATTGTCTTGAAAACAGATGTCATCAATCAGACAGATGCAGTCAATCAAACAGTCACACTCACACACACACACACACACACACACATACACACATCCACTCATCATGTGATTTATGTGAATAAAAAGAAGCTGCAAGGGGACACGAGTTGGAGTTGGTTGGAAGCAAGGAGAGGCCCTGCCGCTCCCCTTGCAGCAAGTAAAACTTGAAGCCTTGTCTGTTCGCCTTCTTTTAATGGAGAGTCAAGCTTTTTAACCTGACAGCATTCACACTCGCATTCACCCACTCACAGATTTAGGGATCCTTATAAATACCCTCTTTAAAGGTGGAGTAACCTTAAAACCTTCTGGTGGAGTAGCCTTAAACTGTCATGATCCTGCCGCTCCAGCACGAGCTGTGCGAGTGCCCGCGCAGGTGCGCTGATTGAGGCGCACACCTGCGTCTCATGCGGGCTGATTAGTCTGTGTATTTATATCACCCCGATGACGACTGGTCCCCGCCAGTTTGTTGAGCTTCATGTCCCGTTCCAGCACTCTCGTATCCCTGATCGACAACCTGTGTGTACCGACCTTGCCCGTTCTCCGACCAACCTTGTAAGCCTGACTCCTTCGATACTTCTGCCTGCCTTGATCGTTCTCCTGTGTACCGATTCCTGCCTGCCCGCTCACCTGCTCTCTTCGCCCGACGTCCCAACTACCGCTGCTGCACCGGACTGCCTGCTCGATCCCCGACCTCGGCATATAATAAACGTTTCTCCTTGAACTACCTTGCATCGTCCGAGTCCTGCATTTGGGTCCTACTCTCGTTCCGATGGGACGTGACAAAACCTCCTTCTGGCGGAGTAGCCTTCAACCTCATTCTGGAGGAGTAGCCGTCAACCTCCTTCTGGAGGAGTAGCCTGACTTACCGGTTCAAGCGTTGTTTGGACGCCAGTTATTCGTGATCCCGTCAACCTTCGCCCACCGAGGGGAGATTGGACTCTGGAACCGGCCTGGCCACGAATTCACGTCCCACCAGGACTTTTCTTCAGGAACAGCTGCTGGTGTCACGACCCATCGGAACGGAGGTAGGACCCAAATGCAGGAGTACACGGGAGACGCAGAGGTAATTCGGGAAAAATGTTTATTGTTCCACGGTCGGGGATCGGGCAGGCAGTCAGGTACAGCGGCGGTAGTCAGGACGTCGGGCGTAGAGAGCAGGTCAGCGGGCAGACAGGAGTCGGTACACGGGAGATCGATCAAAGCAGGCAGAAGTACCAAGGAAATCAGACTTACGGGGTCGTTCGGAGAACAGGTGGAGGTCGGTACACACGGGTTGACGATCAGAGATACGGGAGTGGTGGAACGGGGCATGAACCGCAGCGATCTGGCCCCGGACCAGTCGTCCCCATGGTCCTATATACACCGGGGCAAATCAGCCAGCATGAGGTGCAGGTGTGTGCCTACCAATCAGCGCCGCCAGGGCTGGACCGGCAGGATCATGACAGCTGGCTGTCGACAGATTTCGGTGTGTCTTCTCCCTCCTCGATGAGCGGTGGTGTGTTGGGAATCGGCTCGAAGGACCAAATGTCTGGTTTTAAAAGCCTGACTCTCTATTAAAACAAGTCGAACAGACAAGGCTTCAAGTTTTACTTGCTGCAAGGGGAGCGAGAGGGCCTCTCCCTGCTTCCAACCAACTCCAACTCGTGTCCCCTTGCAGCTTCTTTTTATTCACATAAATCACATGATGTGTGTGCGTGTGTGTGTGTGTGTGTGCGTGTGTCTGTCTGTGTGTGAGACTGTTTGATTGACTACATCTGTCTGATTGATGACATCTGTTTTCAAGACAAAAAGTTCAAAGGTAGAGGTTAGGTGGTGATGTGTAACCAACTACAGTATGCAGAAAATGAGAACATATGAATGATTTCTTTAACAGTTTGCGTCAAGAAGGGTGTCAGGTTTAAGCAGATAGCAGCAGGACATTTAAAGTAAAATTATCAACAGGAGGGACGGTAGGGTCGGTAAATCAACATTATACAACATATGGATTTAACTCCTATTCAAACAAATTTTATAGGGCATGCTTAACTTGCGCTCGACATAATCCACAAGGAAATTTAAAACTAAAAAAAGGACGTTTTCCCAAACCACAGTATCCATTCCAAATTATCCACATGGACTTTGTAGAACTAAATCAGAGTGAAGGGGAAAAGTCTTGTTTGGTTATAATAGATGCATTTTCAAAATGGATCAAACTTTTCCCGACAAAACATCCAGATGCCTTGACAGTGGCAAAGGCACTCTGTAAAGACATAATATCTCGCTTTGGCATACCAGAAAGAATTTATAGTGATAATGGAGCTCATTTTGTCAACCAAATCATTAAAAAGATAGGAATAATGTTCCACATTGATTTAAAAAACCATTGCGCCTATCACCCTCAAAGTGCCGGACTCGTAGAGAGAATTAATGGTACCATTAAAAACAGACTCAAGAAGTGCATTGAAGAAACAGGGGAGGACGTGGACACAATGTCTAGATTTTGTGAAATTATATATTAATAAAACAAGTATTGAGGGATTAACACGATATGAGACATTGTTTGGGCGACTCTATAGATTACCTCAATTTAAAAATCAATGGGAAATAGACAAAGAAAGTAATCTTGCCGATTACATGCGAAAAATGTTTGAAAAACGGCAAATGCAAACACTCGCTGGTGAAGACCATTCTGTTTCTCAGCAGGACATCACTTAGGTGGAACCAGGAGACTGGATTCTGGTAAGAAGCATAAAGAAGAAGCATTTATACTCGCCCATGTGAGAAGGTCCATTTCACGTTTGACTGACAACACCCACAGCAGTAAAAATAGCAGAAAGGTTAACTTGGATTCATTTGGTACATTATAAAAAGGCGATTTCATTCCAGGATCCGATTGGGGAGGTGAAATAAAGACTGGTTAACAAGGTGGGTGGAGATTTACAGTGTCTCAAAATAGCTGACGGCAAGTGAAGAAATTAAAAGACACCAAACCTGTAGGGACACCTGGATGAAATGCCTACCCTAAAGTGGTTAGGTCCCAAAATGGGATGCTGTGGTGTTGTCGTAACTGTAACCATGGTAACATTCTTCCTGCTTATGATATATCCTTGGGGTGTCAGAATGTTGTTGTCTTACAATTAAAAATCTCTGACACTCCTAAAATGAAATAATCCACAGTTGGGTTTTTATGTGGTTTATGTTGACGATCAAAATTTAAATTTTGGCGTAACTCTGTGTGCACCGGTAAACTCAATCAGCACTATAAATATCCCAAGGCCAATTTTGACAGAAGCGGGAACAAGGAGCAGTGCTTACAGCCAAAATAAGTGGTCCATGACAAATAATTTGCACACGGGATGGGAGACTCTGGTGGCTGATGAAAATAATGAATGGACACCATCTTGGGGCACATCTGAATTCGCTAGACACCAACAACAGACTGTACAGTTATATTAAACTAAGAACGGCCTCCAAATCATTTTGAACACCACCAAAGTCCCGTTAAAACCTCCTTCTTATGAAGGAGCAAATCCATGTTGGTGCTTTTTCCTCTGGGCCTACATCTCCGGTAATCACTTTGATGTTTTGCGAAAGTACAGAAGTAACAACGAGCACTCTTTCTCCGAGAGCAACATTGGACAAAGTAAGGTTGATGAGCGGTTTCATGTAACAACAGGCATTTCAGGACAGAATCATAATTGGCTTCTTACGGTGGAACAAGCAGCAAAAGCTTCATCAAAAGATTTGCATGGGTCCCAAACCACTTTTACAGATTATACCAGCCCTTTTACCAGATAATTGTACTTTGGAAGTAATCACTAAAGCAGTACCTAATAATAAATGTAAAAAATGGGATTCTCCATATCCATTGGCTTCTTTTGAAAAACGAAAACCATTGTTTTCTAATGATGTAGCACAGGGTAATTTCGCTTGCGTGCAGCTGACAGGAGCCGGAAACAAATTTGAAAATTTATCAGCAGTGATGTGTTAAACCATTTTGGTCATTGAAAATTCAAGCCATTGTTACGGAGTGACATCTGGTGCTGGTGCGGAGATAACCGCCTTTTTGACAGAATTCCTCAAACTATAACAGGTTATTGTGCTTTGATAACCTTATTATTGCCATTGTCTATTCATCCTATGTCTGTAAATGACTTAACGTCTACTGTGCAGGCAGTTTCAACCAAATACTGGCATAGACGAAAGAGAGCAGTTGGATGGCTCGGACAAAATGATCCAACATACAGCGACGCCATTGGTGTTCCCTGTGGTGTTCCAAGTGAGCATAAAGTGACAGCTGGTTTCCTATGTTTGTGGTGTACCATCAACAAGAACGAACGTAGACAGAATCAACTACATCCATTACAATGTACAAAAATGGGGCAATTGGACACAGAGCGGTTTTGAAGCTGTGCATGAACAGCTACTGGCTACATCACTTATTGGCATTTCAAAACAGGATGGCTGTTGACATGGTGTTGACTGAGAGAGGAGGAGTCTGTGCCTTATTCGGAGCGCAATGTTCCACATTCATTCCAAACAACACAGATGTGGATGGCAGTCTCACCAAAGCCAAAGAGGGACTCCGAACCCTAAATGGAAAAATGAAAAAACACTCTGGTGTTGACACCTCCATGTGGGACTCTTGGAGGGATGCCTTTGGAAAATACAAAACCCGAGTGTCCTCAACTTTAGTATCAATCGGTTTTTCCAGCAGTTTTGACCTTGTGTGGATGCTTCTCTATTTCATGTTTTCGGTCTCTCCGAAACAGAATAATTACTACAGCAATCTCACCCATGGAGAACAAGACAGCGCAGATTTATCCTTTTACTAGGGACAAATCATGACCCTGGTGATGGTAGTTCAGCTGACTTGTCTGATCTGTTTCCAGATCTTGACTGTTTTCATGACGATGTATGAACCAAATATTTTTTGTCAAAGTGTCATCATGTTTGTTGTCAAAGAGATGATCCTAAAGTTGAAAATCTAGTGAAGTGACTATTGGAGGTGATGTGAAACCTTGAGCAAATATTAGATAATCAGGAGGGAAATGTTTGATTAATTGTACAGAGTGATCTCATACTTGCTTTCATTTGCTTTTTCACTTGCTCTTTTTCTTGACACGAGTTAGCTCTGGGTTCATTTTAATGTTTGAATAATATGATGCAACGGAGGAATACGCACTAACATTACATCGGCGAAGCGCTTGACTTCAGAGACGGAGTCGTCACGACCAGGATGACGAGGATGACATCACAGAAACTGAGACGAGAAGACGACGACACCAAGAGGCCACACAAGCGCTCAACACGTTAATGAAGAGCGAATTTGCCGTAGTTACTTTGTTTAGTGACTCACGTTTGCATTGCATGTCACACCTGCTTACGGTTATGTATTCTTTCCTGCTTGCTGTGTTTGTTACGTTTTGGAATGCAAAGTTAATAAAAAGGGGAGACGTGGAGATGTGAGTAGAACGGGTTGGAGATTGTGAAAGAGACACGTCCCACGTTCTCCCTAGATGTCATTGAATTGCTTCAGTTATTTCTTCCGTTGGCGCCATATTAGTAAGACTGCAGACATGACGTGGCCAGAAGACCATCATTGATACCCTCCAAAGGACGGATAAGCCATAAAAGTTCGTAGCTAAGGAGGCTGGCTGTTCACAGAGTGCTGTGTGCAAGAATATTATCGGAAAGCCTAGTGAAAGAAAAAAGTTGGCAGGAGAAGACGCACTAGGAAAAGAGATGACTGTGGACTTCAACGGATTACAATTTGTTGAGTTAGGTCTGACAACTGTTTATAACTAATATTTGGGTGCAGAATCCAAAACTGATCACAGTTTTTCTCTATCACGCTAGGTTTTTGAGGAAAGTGAGAACAAAGTGGAACAAGGGGGAAAAAAAAAATCTACCTACAATAGAAAGCAGAAGTTTACATGGACTTTCATTTTTTGTCTTACTGTCTGAAGTTAAACTAGACTGACCCTCTCCTGTTTCAGGTCAGTCAGGATCACCAAAGTTATTTAATTTTGTTAAGTGCCTCAATAATGAGAGAGAGAATTTCTTGGAGAATTTTGTTATTTTCCTGAGGTTAAAAGTTTACATACACAAAAAGTACCACGTCTTAAAAAGAACTTGGGGAAACCCAGATGATGAGGCCATGGCTTTGGAAGCTCCAGATAGGTTAACAGAGAACGTGTGAGTTAATTGACAGTACACCCGGGGATGTATTTAAAGCCACACCTCAAATACTCGACTTCCTTTTTTTGAAATCATGGGAAAATCAAAAGAAATCGGGAAGGAAGCAGAGAACCAAATTGTGGAGCTCCACAGGTCTGGCTCACCCTTGGGTGCAATTTTCAGATGTTTGATGGTGCCACGTTCATCTGTTCGAACAATTATATGCAAATACAATATAAACATAACGGGAATGCCCAGCCATCACACTGCTCAGGAAGGAGATGGACTCTGTGCCTCAGAGATGAAGATGTTTGGTCTGAAATGCGGAACTTAACCTCAGAACAAAAGCTCAAGACCTTGCAAAGATGCTGGATGAAGCTGGTAAGAAAGTATCAGTAACCACAGTTAAACGAGTCCTGCGCCGACATGGGCTGAAAGACCACTCGCCGAGAGGAAACCATTCCTCCTAAAGACAGATTACACTTTGCAAAAAGACGTGAAAACAATGATCTTAACTTCTGGAGACATGTCCTGTGGTCTGATGAAACTAAAGTGGAGCTGATAATGATCACTGTTACATCTGGAGGAAAAAGGGGGAAGCTTTTTGACCTGAGAACACCATTCCAACTGTGAGGCTACATGAAATAATTTTGGTACTCCTCACTGACCTGAAACAGGAGAGGTTTTATCTGATTTGACTTCAGACAGTGACACAAAAAATCAAATGTGTTTTTGCAAAAAAAAAAAAAAAAAAATCAGTAACTGAACATAGATCTACTTGGCCAACTGGATGGAAATAAATATTGTCATGCTCCGGGCTTCCTGTACAGGCTGGGCCCGGCCAGCCAATTAGTCAGCGCACACCTGCACCTTGTCCCGGCTGATGCCTCCCAGTATATATAGGACTTGGGGGACGATTTGTCCTCCGCTAGATCGTTGTTCTTGATGCCTCGTTCCCGCACTCCTGTTTTCCTGACTTCTGCTCTCCGTGCACCGACCCACGCCTGTCCACTGACCACCCTCGTAAGCCCATCCATACTAGTACTTCGGATTGTTTGGACTGTCTACCGGATCTCAGACCTCGGACCGAATAAAGGTTTCCTCCGTACTGTCTGCTGTCTCTGGAGTCGTGCATTTGGGTCCACCCTTGAGCCCCGTTTCGTGACAAATATAAGAGGATAAAATGCAAAAATAAGAGGCCGCTGTTAACATTTTGACTTTCAGTTTTCTTTGACATCTGCAGTCCAGTCCACATGATGTGGTAGCTTCATTTAATCTTTTCACCAGCCACTTAATCGGTCTCAACCTCAGTCTTTCTTCTTTTGCATCGTCCTTCCTATATTCCGATTCCACTGCACGTACCTCCACAATGTTTGATGACAATAACCATCACAGTTTTACTATCAGTTTTGTGCTTGAATGTAAGCCTTATCTGTGTGCAAAGTTCTATTTTCCACAAAGATCGTGTCTGGGCTAAATGAGTACAATTATTACAATCGTCATTGTGAGCTCTTTTCTCAAGAAATAATAGTTAGAAGGCTCATACTGTACGTGTATGAATTTAAGTGACATCCCATTCCTAATCCACAGGGTTCAATCCAATGTTGGTCCACCCTTTGTCACAATAACAGCTTCTACTCTTCTGGGAAGGCTGTCCACAAGGTTTAGGGGTGCGTTTATAGGAATCTATGACCATCAATCCTGAATCAGATTTGTGAGGTCACACACTGATGTTGGATGGCTCTCAGTTTTTGCTCATCCCAAAGGTTTCGATCTGTTTCGGGGCAGGACTCTGTGGAGGCCAGTAAAGTTCATCCAAACCAGAGTTTTTCATCCATGTCTTCAGGGAAATCGGTTTGTGGACCGCTGCACAGCCATGTTAGAAATAAAATAGCAGTTCCCACCAAGTTGGGGAGCATGTCCAAAATATTGGCTCCTGAGTTCCGGTGAAAAGAACCCTGAAAAATTCTGCATATCGAGAGCTTTGAAACAATACATTTGTGTGAACAGTTTGGGGATAGCCCCTTCCTTTTCCAACGACGGTGCACCAATGCACAATGCAAAGGACCATAAAGATATGGAAGAGAGAGTTTTGGGTGGATGAATCTAAAGTCCTGATACTTCAGGGGGAATTAGAGAGCAGACTGAGAGGCAGGCCTTCTCATCCATCTCATCATTCACTTTGTTACCTCATAAATGGTTCACACACACCTGAACTTTGTGGAAAGGCTTTTCAGAGGAATTAAAGCTGTATGTGCGTTCATCTGAGATGACACGCTGTGGCGACCCCGAAAGACATAAAGGTGGAGCATTATCATATGACTGTAAATCTTATTGATTAAGAAGGAGCTATCACTTCAGAGGATGTGTTTGTGGCAATATCCTGTAACTTTGGTTTCATTTAAATTGTACTTACTCTTTTCTTTGGTATTTAGAAACAGTGTTTTTTAAAACAAGTGTTAGTTTTGTTGCGGGATCTCTCAGATCTGTTTTACCCCTTTTGCCTCCCTTTCTTTTGACTTTTAGCGTGCAGATGAGAGTTTAACTATTGACACCACCCTGCTGGTCCATTTCTTCGGGAAGAAAGGGAAGGCTGAGCTCACTTTTGATGACTTTTATAGGTATTATTCTGTAGCTTGCATGAAGCCTGCAATGGCACCATTACACTTATTTACACCAACCATTTTCAAGTGACTTTTTCATTATTACATTTTTTTTAACATTTCAAATGAAATCTATCTTAGCTTTTTTTAAGATATATATATATAAAATTATTATTTTTTTTTTTCAGGTTTATGGACAACCTCCAGACTGAGGTCCTGGAGATTGAATTTCTGACCTACTCCAAAGGAATGGCCACCATCAGTGAAGAGGACTTTGCCAAAATCCTCTTGCGCTTCACCAATGTGGAGAATATCGGTGCCTACCTTGAAAATGTTAGACACAGCATACCTGATGAAAAGGTATACAGTATTGGTTGTAGTGATGTCTGCTTTAACAAAAGCTGTGTCCCAGTAGATTCCTGGTGTGTTGTACTTTGAAGCACAAAACTACTGTCCCTAAATTAATTGCTTTCTTTTATTTTGTGACACGTACTATTTGGTAACCCATATATCTATACTGTACCGCAGAACGCACTCAATATAGAGCACAGGTGACATTAGTAAAGTCTAAAAAACTGTTAACAATTTACATTTTCATTGCTTGTGGAAGCCGGACTCGCCTGTGTGGAGTTTCCATGTTATCCCCGTGCCTGCGTGGGTTTTCTCCGGGCATTCCGGTTTCCTCCCACATCCCCAAAACTTGCAACATTAATTGGACACTCTAAATTGCCCCTAGGTGTGATTGTGAGTGTGGTTGTTTGTCTCAATGTGCCCTGCGATTGGCTGGCAGCCAGTTCGGGGTGAACCCCGTCTCCTGCCCGTTGACACCTAAGATAGGCTCCAGCACTCCCGGCAACCTTTGCGAGGATAAGCGGCTGAGAAAATGGTTGGAAGTTTGTGGAAGAATTATAGCAAATGTAGGTCACCAGATCAACTGGACCTTGTACCTTTTCTTTAAAAATAATCAACTGTATAGTATCCATCCATCCGTCTTCCAAACTGCTAACCCTCACTGTAGTCACAGGTTTGTCGGAGCCTATCCCAGCGATCTATGGGCGAGAGGCTGCGTACACCCTGACCTGGTCGCCAGCCAATCGCTCGGCACATAGAATCAAACAACCATTCACAGTCACGTTCGCACCTATGGGCAATTTAGAGTCTTCACTTCATATTTTTACAATACAATTTTTGTGAGAATGTATTGAGATACATTTTTAGCTTTTGCTAGCAGCAGCAGCAGCACATTTTCATTTCCCTCACAGAAGAGTTTCATTTATTCTTCCCCTGTGAGTGCTGCTGCCTCCCAGCCATGAATGGCACCTGAAATTTCCCACCACTATTTCGGCCTGCGGCTGTTGTCGCTCGCGACACTTCAACACTTTGCTGCTTTGCTCGACCACACACCAATGTATGCATGCACACATGCTGTCAGGCCTTTTTCAAATGTATTCGTATCCCTGGATGTGTCTCTTTATTTATGTCAGACAAGGACTGAATGATTGAATGTTATTTGGTCATATTTACAGTATTGAATTTCATCAAACAGTTGTTTCAAATAGAATTCTACCCTATCAATTTGTTCATATGATCATTAATTTCCCAATAGTTTCCTATTCACAGAGGGAAAAGTTTAAACAGCCGGTCACTTGGCAAATAGCTTTTTACATTACCGTTTTGGTATGAGCAGGTGTTTCAGCTTTCGTTTTGGTTTGTTTAGAATAGATGTTACTACAATGATATGCCTCGAATACTATTAGCTGCATGCTTGTTTCTTTTGGTGTTACAGGGAATAACCTTTGATGAGTTCCGCTCCTTCTTCCAGTTTCTCAACAACCTTGAGGATTTTGCCATTGCCATGCAGATGTACAATTTTGCATCTCGCTCCATCGGACAAGGTTGGGACTGAGCTATAAAAACTACACTGTTAGATGTTTGATAAGGTTCTTAAGGGTTTTTAACTTGAATTTGAACTTGGCAACAACGTTGCCAGTCAGAAAAAAAAATAGAGCGGGAGGTGAGTGCTGTCATCTGAATTGGATTCTAGAGACATGCACAACTTGATACATGATAAACCAACACCAGCTGTCAATCATTCCAACCATCCATCCATCCATCCAGTGTCTAAAATGCTTATCCTGACAAGGGTTGCAGGCGTGCTGGAGCCTATCCCAGCTTTCTTAGGGCAGGAGGCGGGGTACACCCTCAAACAGTTGCCAGCCAATCTCATTTCAATTATTCAACTACTCACTACTACTACTACTACTACTCACAATCCCGACCCCCCGGCTGTGTGGAGTTTGCATGTTCTCCCCGTGCCTGCGTGGGTTTTCTGCAGGCACTCTGGTTTCCCTCCACATCCCCAGAACATGCGACATTAATTGGAGACGCTAAATTGCCCCTAGGTGCGATTGTGAGTGCGGCTGTTTGTCTCTATGTGCCCTGCGATTGGCTGGCAACCACTTCAGGGTATCCCCTGCCTCCTGCCCGATGACAGCTGGGATTAGCTCGAGCATTCCTGCGACCATCGTGAGGATAAGCGGCTCAAAAAATGGATGGGTGGATGGAAACGCATCCCGGGAACAATATTGTCTCTAGTTGCAAAGGAAAATTCAAGATATGAAAAGAAACAATGGGTGCTAGATTCGCAGCCCCCAAATTCCACTGAATGTAAACATCCTGTATCTTGGTTTGTGTGTCGCGATAGAGCTGCTCTCCCACTGGCTATCGCCGTAACATCTTTCTGGCATCCCATTGGCAAGGGGGGATGTCCATCTTTACTACCCAGGATGCTTTTGTATTTTTTTGGACACGCAAGTGTCACCGAATCACACGCTTTTACATAATGTCACAAACTCGCGCACATTGGAAAAGTACTGTCCAAGTTTTTCGGGAGTGTTTAGTTTCTGTTTTTGCAAGTTTATTCATCTTTCCTCACCATGGGCTCCAAGAAGCTTTCGTGGAGTTAAGTGGTGTGCGTGCGTCCATTTGTATTTATGTTTTCTCTCGGCTGTGAAATGTTTGCCCCAAACGCCGACCGCCACAATGCCTTTTGCTTGTCACTCACACTTCACTTCGCATAGTCGCCCAATGCCAACGGTAAATGAACATATTTTTTATTATTCTTTCCACGATGTACTTTGAATGCTTATTTTTGGCGGGGGGGGGGGGCTTGGATTGGCACAGTGGAAACACCACAAGTGTATACAAAAATGTGCAAAAACCACACCAAAGAAATTAATGACCAGAAAGAAAGGAGAGAAGTACCACCCCACACAGGCATGCGAGGACTTCGAAATGCCACACAGCTCATCAGAACTGCACATATATGTAACGTCAGAGCGAAAATAAGTCACATATTCAACAAACAACAAGTAAACATTCACGTTACATTAAACTTGTTGGCTCAGGAACATGAAGGATGCATGTCTTTCTTCCAGTTCAACAGCCCAACGGTTCACGACACAGTGCATGCTGGGAGTCACCCGACTTCTGCTACAGGATAGAGTAACGTCAACCAAACTCCCGTGATGCACTGGAGTCTCGTTAAATACCGTATAGTCACTTGAAAGTATTTTGTTGTATAGCATGTGGTGAACGATTGTAGAATTTATAAGAATGTCTAACAGTGTAGACTTAAATGCGCATGTGTTCTGGCTCGTCTTTAGAGAAACTCACAGAATGTTTGTCTTTGTCAGATGAGTTTGCAAGGGCAGTTTATGTGGCCACAGGTCTGAAGCTGACACATCACTTGGTCAACACTATCTTCAAAATCTTTGACGTGGATCATGATGACCAGCTCTCTTACAAGGAGTTCATTGGCATCATGAAGGACAGGCTGCACCGAGGTGCCAGGGTGAGGAAGTCTTTACAGTATTCACGTGGCACGCAACAATGAAAAGATGCACGGTTACTCATTTGATGCTTTGCTCAATGGCACATCAACAGCGCAGTGGAACCAAATCGCCATCTTTCCAAACGTGGGTCCTGCTGCCTGAATTATCCTAAATAGGCCTCTTGAGACACAGCCATAACTCGAAGCCCAATTTCTCATGGCTGAACAATTTCAACCCTATACTTCTTCTACCTGACATTAAAATATAGTGTATTGTATTGTATATTCCTGGGTACACATAACTGTTTTGGTCTGGTTCTCAAATAACCACCAGTGGTTGTTGGCTGGCGAGCATTTTTTTTTTCATGACTCACTGACTTCACTGGAGGAACTTGAGTCCATTTGTCGACATACATCCTTTTCATTCCTCACATTTTTATGCACTAATAAAGGATGATTTTTTTTTTTTTTTTTATTTTGTGACTTTGTAACTTTTTCCGGGCGCTATGGTGCTCAGCTGGAAAGCGTTAGCCTCACAGTCCTGAGGACCCGGGTTCAATCCCGGCCCCGCCTGTGGGGTATTTGCAAGTTCTCCCCGTGCCCATGTGAGTGGAAGTGGTGAAAATCTCAAGAGAAATGGAAGCACATCGTGTCCACTCCACAAAGGTGCTTTTAGAGATGAAACACTGCTCTCTAGTGGTTTTATGTGATGAGTCACCAAAGTAGACCCATCAACGTTGTTCAAATCAATGAATCCAACTCACATTAGTTCCAGTTATGCTGTATAATTCGTGTCCTCGTAGTATGGCATCACTGTTATTGATTGCTAACCACTTCCTGTCTTTGTCCTTCTTTCTTTCTTTCTTTCGCCATTGTCTCTTATATTGCTGCAACATCCTCCGCCAAGTCATTCAACCCTGCATTTTCCTTGTCCCTTTTCACGACCTGATCACATGATGTGTTCTCAGGGATATAAAGCGATGGAGCGAGCCGTTTCCTTTAGATCCTGCTTGAAAAGAGAGCTGGCAGGCAGATAAGTAAACGCAACAAGTGTATCAACTCCATGTTTATTGGTTTTAAATACACACATTTCCGTGTTTGCATTTTAACTTGTTCCTAATTTTGAATGCGATTGTGACACCTTGACTCAATTAAATATACTAATATAAAAAGCATGAATAAGTCTTCACATTTCATTTGACATCTGTCTGAACATGCCACACTTTGCTGTGTGTTCACTAGGTGAAGGTTCCGTGTCGCACGTCCTTTCCCCCGCCAAGTTGTCCTTGAGGCCAAGAGACAAGTGAATTGATCCGGGCTGGAAAAAGATGTAGCAGATTCGATGAGGTTCGAAGGTGGACAACTGGACACAGAGTTTTTTGAATTCAAGTCCAAGGATGAAATATACTGAAGGTTCAGGAGATGAAAACGTCATCACCTGCAGTGCAATTTATACACAGTGAATTGATACCTTGGCCACAGTCATTATTTATGCGGTATTTATGTTGTTATGTTTGTACTTACTAGAATGTTTGCATGATTGTCATGTTGCCCGTTTCAGACCATTTGTTTTATAACTAATTTGTTCGCTTTGAATCCCTTTTCTGCTGTGACTAGAGAAGAGTAATGTAGGTCCTCCCTGTTTCATGTTGTGGGAGCATTTCAATTGTTACGTCACAAAATACCACGAACACAAATTTCATTTGCATTAATAAACAGTTAACATGTTCCATTCCTCCGTGTACCATATACAGAGACGAGAATTTTCCGCGGATTGGCGGAATTCCGAGTTTTTTCAGATGAAAATGTCATTGTTGTGAAACGTAGATTCGTTGAGAAAAATTGACTTGACGCGGGGCGAGGCTGTGATCAAGACCGGCCGCCAGCATCAATCGGCAACTCTCGTCGTGAAATAAGTCACTGCTGTGAGAGCGGAAAACGGCATTGCAAGCTGTTTACGGCATCAAATTTGGTCTTAAAAGGACGACAACATTCCGATTTCCGGCAGCATTTTGGCGGTATTTCGTGGGTATTTTCACTCTGGTGCGAACATTTCCTCGAGAAGCAGTCTGTTTACTACGGTATACTTATAACTTATAGATATACGGACGCATATGTTATCTCGCGGTCTGCGCATTTGCCAGTATGGCCAAAATCTTGGAGCGAAAAGATGAAGATCGTGCCAGGGAAATTGATAAAAACCACGGGGTAAAAAAAAAAAAAAAAAACTGTTTCAGATGGACATGGCTTGAAAAAAAGTGTAGACAAACCATGCAGACAGGAACGAAACGGTATCAACGTGTCTAACTGAACACATACAAAAAAAAGTGGACGTTCCCAGCAAAGTGCTGTGCACTTATCCAGGAACATATCCAAACCAGGAAACACAAAGGTAAGTTGGACGTAAATTCCTCAATTATTATACAATTGACAACTGCGAATACAATTAGGCCTATCTGAAGCACTGGCCCTGGAGATCACGCATTTTATCGCTCACTTTTATATTCCATGATATCTCTCTCTTTCTCTTTCTTTCTCTCTCTCTGTCTCTCTCTCTCACACACACACATACACAATTATTTTCCTTTCGTCTTGTCCCGTTTGGGGTCGCCACAGCGTGTCATCTTAGATGAACGCATATTTGTTTGACACAGTTTTACGCCTCAGTGATGAACATTTTCCGCCGATCGGCGGATTTCCGACTTTTTCAGACCAAAATGACCATTCTCGAGATAAGCGCAGATCCATTGAGAAAATTTGGGTGGTGGAAGGGGGGGGGGGGGGGGTCGTGCGCCTGCCTCTCGGTGGTGGGCTCCGAGTTACAAGTTCAGCTTCGTGCCAGCACAAGCACGACTATCATATGCCGTTCTAACATGCTCGGTAGTGTAAATATTACACATTAAAACTTGTTTGCGGCAGATTACTCGGTTGGACAACAGAGTTATGCAGTATAACGATCCAATCGTGTTAGTGGTTAATCGAGTTTCGCCATTGCCATGTACGTGTTCTCGGTTGTCAGAAATCGCAGTGTAACTTGTTAGTTAGCTAAGTAATGGAGCGTGGGACTTAGATAGCGCCAACTGAGCGACGGTGTGTTCAAAGTTTTACCATGGCGAAAGTGTTAGAAAAAAAAAAGGATGAAGACGAGCGAGGGCAATCGACAAGGATGCTGGAATCCTGGAATCAAAAACTGTTTCAGACGGGCATGGCTTGAAAAAAGTTTAACCGTGCAGTCACCCCCCCTTCCCCAATCGACAGACATTTTCAGTCTTTTTCCAAACTGGTCATTCTCATCCCTGAAGACTGAACTGCGGGGGGTTCGATCACGTTTTTGGTTTGACACCTCACACTGTACCTGTTTTCTGACTCGTGTGTGTTCCGTGGTTTTCTCAAATGAGCGATTTTCTCTCTCTAAACGTTGGTAAATACGGCACGGCACTTTGGCGGAAACCTTCCTGCTTGAGCGGTTTACTGTCGAAACATTGTAGGCGTCGCACAGTGTTATGGTGTCGTTGACGCATTAACGCTAAATTGAACCAACAGTGCCATCTGAGTCACGGCAAGTGTGTAAATAGGTATTTTGCTTTTTCCTAAAGTTTTGCCTCGGCGTTCAGCGTCACAAATTTGTGATTTCGTTCAAAATAACGAATCGTATTTCATGCCAAAATCGCGCAAAGCATTCTGGGGCTTATGTATTTAGAATGTGACTCGACGAATAGTACGTGAACACGTCCAAATTCATTTTGATTGACATGAACGTCTTTCTGTTCTCGTTTTGTTTTAATTTTCTGGGAGACATCGCTTCGTGAAGCTTGCACAAAGCTAATTCCGTACACGCCCTCTAAGCGAAAACAGTAGTCTCGATATTGAGCTGCTCTCGTCGCACGGTGAGCTGGCAAGACTATACTTTCAGGGATCATTTCTATAGTTTTTGACTAGTGAAATGTGTTTCTAAAGTGTTTGGTCGTGCCAACCACGATGACGAGACGAGATATTCCTTTCTGAGCGTGAAGCTGGCGGGGAAATTTGATTCTTTCATACGTTCTCCTCCATTGATGAACGTTCGTTACTTCCTTTCGGAGTACTGATGGAAGGAATATGTTCAGAGTGGTTAGCATCATTTCAACGGAGCAATGTCAAGCAGTGTTGATTGTGGGTCAATGGAAAATATCTCTCCTGAACTGCAATTGCTTTCGCGAGCCTCTTCCATTGAACAAGTAAAGGGGAGTCACGTAATTGTCAGAGTATTCGGAAGCTCAATATGCGGTTCAGCAAGGCAACAAACGAGTTCTTTGAACTTGAGAGAGTTCAGACTCCGTCTTTTCCAGTCAATCCTGTCTCATCTGATGAGATTTAATTGTAAAAATGCGAGAATCACACTAGTGCTAAAAAAAAAAGTACTGGTTCAGCTTCTATTGTACGGTACGTGTTCCAGTATGACCATATGTAGTCCATACATATATATCCAAAACACGGTCTGTTCGAGTTCGCTATGTTTTTGGGTACGTGCAAATGTCAAAGCGTTTGTGCGCGCATTGTGGAATGCAACGCCAAGGTTGGACATGCGCAAAAGGTGGCAGTAGCGTTGTGAGATGCGCAAGAGACCGGTGGAAACGGAAGTCCGGTCCGTGTGTCACATTCGACGAGACGACCGTACTTCCGGTCATGTTTGCGTTATATTCTCAATCAAACAATTCCTTTCTCTTAAAGCCGGTTTGGGTGGTGAGTACACGTCTTGGTATCGATGAGCGCACTTCCGAGAGATGCTCTGGGGGTGCCGCTATGCATTGTGGGTATCCATTGCTGTCTCCAGCCAACCTCAAATTGTGAAATGAGAAGCATGTTCACCCAAGAATTTGCACCGTTGCACCGTTTGACCTCGCGTCCGTGCTCGGCCTCGCCTGTTTTGCGTGCGGTCGGTCACGTGCTCACGATGACACCGTCGCTTGACACAGCGTGCGCGTGAATGGGTTGCGTGCTCGCGCCGTACCAACTCATACTTACCTGGCAGGGGAGATACCATGATCAAGAAGGTGGTTCACCCAGGGTGAGGCTCAGCCATTGCACTCCGGTTGTGCTGACCCCTGCGAATTCCCCAAATGTGGGAATCTCGACTGCATAATTTCTGGTAGTGGGGGACTGCGTTCGCGCTCTCCCCTGATCACGTGTCAAGAAAACTATCGCCGAAACTCGAATTTAAAGTAAGCCATGATATCCATTGTTTATTGTCCGAATCGGAATATTCAGTATTCCGGTGATGTCGACCCAAGATTATGAGTTCAGATTTATCACCCGCCCGTGTGGGGTTCATGTTCACCAAAGGTCGACGCGTTGCTGTATGGTAAAGCCCAATCGGCACCGACAGGCTGCTCATTGCAAGGCGGATACAATTGCGTCATTGGCTTCCAGCACATGTGCTAATGCTCACAATCCTTTGCGTCAGGGCACTTTATCAAGTGGAAAAAGCCCGAGAAGCCTGAGCGTTCATAAATGTTTAGATTGTCTTTTTGCGTCTACGTTTACTGGAGTTGAAGAATTATTCTTTGAATAATTTTGAAATACAGTCGTGAATGCCGCTGGTGAAAAAGGTATGCCGGGCAATAAAGTAGCTCCTTTCAACGTCGCAACGGCAGTTTACTCTTGTTTCTCTTCATATCGCATAAATCTTTCGCCTTTTACTAAAGATTTCCGTGGGGAGGAACAACAAGAGTCTATCTCAATTTTTTGATGCTCTGCGAAAGTGGAGCTGCTCTTTCACTGTGAAGAACAATTCATTGAACAATGGTGGATATTGCGCAATCCGCGTCACTGACCAATCAGAGGCCAGAGATCTGCATAGACCAATCTCAATTTTTTGATGCTCTGCGAAAGTGGAGCTGCTCTTTCACTGTGAAGATCAATTCATTGAACAATATCGAGGCTTGCTCCACAATTGACCCCTCGGTGGATATTGCGCAATCCGCGTCACTGACCAATCAGAGGCCAGAGATCTGCATAGACCAAAGCCCGTTTTTTGCTCCCGCCATTTTCTCTGACAACATTGAATGGTCCAGTATAGGTTTAGTTAGCGTTTTATCGCGCATTTGGGTTATTTAACAAAAAATATGGTTAAGAGGTGTAGTCACGGACTTTGTAATCGTGACGACAGGTATCCTGAAAGGCGAGTTGGTGGAGTTCGAGTCGTACCCTTTCCAAAACCGAAGACCCAGTACGAAAAATGCCTTCGATGGGTCAAACTTTGTGGAAGACCGCATGATCAACTGAATCCATCTAAAATCAACCGGAACAAATGCTTGCACGAAGGTATGCCCTATATTTGATTTTCAATACATGTCTCGTATAAATGAATTCAAAGTTCTTCGCTAGCATAACACTGCCGCGTGTGAATGATTGAATGAAATCAGAAGCATGGCGTCTCTCTCAGTTAAGAATGTATTGTATTTAGAATCTATAATATATCGTTGATTTGAATGAAATCAGAAGCATGGAGTCTGTCTCAGTTCAGAATGTATTGTATTTCCAATCTATAATATATCGTTGATTTGAATGAAATCAGAAGCATGGAGTCTGTCTCAGTTCAGAATGTATTGTATTGTATTTGCCATTTTTACTGTTTGTCTTACGTCAGCGCACGTGGCGTGACGTCACTTCAGGAGGCGCGGTTAAGTGCCGTGTACGGCGGGGTCAATTCGTGTCCCCAGTTTGCCAAATGCAGCCAGACTTGTACAAGAGGGTCCTACAGAGAGGTCTCAACTATTTCGAAATGATATGTTCATGGAATCAAGATTTTGGACAGGAGCAGGACGCAATGTCAGAGTGCGGAAGCGGAAGGATGCCGCCTGTCAAAATGGCGATCGAAGCGGAAGGATGCCTGCCGCCTCTCAAAATTCATGTTGAAATACAACAGGATAAAATTGTGGAATCGTACTGCGCATGTAAAGCGGGGTGAGTACTTTTTACCTGGAAGGATTATGAGTAATATCATTGTCGTCTATAAGTGAGTTAGGTTTGATTTTTCTACAAATGCATTGAAACAACGGTGATTAACTCAGTCAGTACCGTCGTCACCAGATGAAAAAGTTTGACTTGGCTCGTAATCGAACCCTGTGCTCTGTCTGAAAAAGTCTGACGTGATACAAATAGACGGTTCTCTTGCATGACATTGCGCATTTACCTATCACCAACCCGACTCGTCGGCATAAAACATTACACACGTCATTCAGCAAGTCAGTGACACGCAATGCAATCAAACTCAAAGTCGATACTTCTCCCTCGTACGGGAGGCCTTCAGCAAGCTTTAATCTAATCTATCGGAGACACTTCGCCAACTGTGTTTTAGGCTTTGGAAGATTAGTCACCCGGGCCCCTTGTAACCTAGCAGGATATACATCTCGTCAGAATTGCACGTTCCCCAAGGGCATCATCTGAGGACCATTTTCTTCCTGACATCAACTTTTCAAAACGCACGCTACCGACAAACATTGTTGTTTGTGGGACATGGCTGCGGGAGGGGCGGGACAAGCTCGGGGTTGGGACAATGCGGCTATCTGATTGGCTGTTATTGTACGTGTGATTGACATGTCGGAAAGGTCCATTCTGATGAAAGAGATCCTGCTGGGTTGCAAGGGGCCCGGTTGAGTCATACAACTAAGTGTGGACAGTATCAACACACACAAGGCTGTATCTCCAATGGTAAGCGAGGGAGAGGTATCTTCTCTGAGTTCGATTTCATTATTATCAGTGCTTTCTACATTGCATGAGAACAACTTTCACTTTGTTAGTGTATCAGTGCGCTGCTGAATGAAGTGTGTCATGTTTTATGCCGAAGAGTCGGGTGAGGGTTACGTAAATGCACCACGTCATGCAAAAGAAACGTCTATTTGCCTATTTGTGTCGCATCGGACTTTTAAGACAGGCCAAGTCCCAAGCCCGGATAAACGCAGAGGGTTGCGTCAAGAAGGGCATACGGCGTAAAACTGTGCCAAACGTATTTCAACTTTCCTCAAACAAATTCCAGAAAGGATAGGTCGTGGCCCGGGCCAACTACGCCCGCCCCTGGCACTGTTAATCGACAAGGCGTAGGTAGAAATTCAGATCATGTATTTCAGAGAAAAAAAAGAGGAGGAAAGCGACTTGGTCGGCAGAAGAAGAAGAGGAATGCACAGGCCCTGCAGCTGTG
This sequence comes from Syngnathoides biaculeatus, assembly GCF_019802595.1. Lineage (NCBI taxonomy): Eukaryota > Metazoa > Chordata > Actinopteri > Syngnathiformes > Syngnathidae > Syngnathoides > Syngnathoides biaculeatus. The sequence goes on from NC_084648.1 coordinate 32,577,964, forward strand.
TGTAGGGACTTTGAATGTTGGGACCATGATGGGAAAAGCTCAGGAGTTAGTTGACATGATGATTAGGAGAAAGGTTGATGTATTGTGGACCCAAGAGAGCAAGTGGAAGGGGAGTAAGGCTAAATGTCTAGGAGCAGGGTTTAAATTATTTTACCACGGAGGACATGGGAAGAGAAATGGAGTAGGGCTTATTTTAAAGGAAGAGCTGGCTAAGAATGTCTTGGAAGTGACACGAGTATCAGATCAAGTGATGAGGATGAAATTTGAAACTGAGGGTATTACAGTATGTATAATGTGATTAGCGGCTATGCCCCACTGGTAGGATGTGACCTGGAGTTGAAAGAGAAGTTCTGGAAGGAACTACTCAACAAAGTAGTCCTGAGCATCCCAGACAGAGAGAGAGAGAGTCGTGATTGGTGCAGATTTCAATGGACATGTTGGCGAAGGAAAGAGGGGCGATGAAGAAGTCATGGATAAGTGCGGCATCCAGCAGAGGAACTTTGAGGGTCAGATGGTGGTGGACTTTGCAAAAAGGATGGCATTGGCAGTGGTGAACACTTATTTTCAGAAGAGAGAGGAACATAGAGTGACCTACATTAGGGGAGGTAGAAGCACGCAGGTGGATTATATTTTGTGCAGACGATGTAACTGGAAGGAGGTTACTGACTGTAAGGTAGCGGTGGGGGAGAGAGTAGCTCGGCAGCATAGGATGGTGGTGAGTAGGATGACTCTGGCAGCAGGGAGGAAGATTATGAAGGCAAAAGGTAGAGCAGAGAATCAGGTGGTGGAAGTTGAGAAAGGAAGAATGTTGTGTGGCCTTTCGGAAAGAGCTGAGAAAGACGAGATGGACAGGAAGAGCTCCCGGAAGACTGGAATGCCACTGCCAAGGTATTCAGAGAGGCAGGCAGGAGAGTACTCGGGGTGTTTTCTGGTAGGAAAGGGGAGAAGGAGACTTGGTGGTGGAACCCCCAAAATACAGGGGGTCATCCGACGACAGAGATTAGCGAGGAAGAAGTGGGACACGGAGAGGACTGAGGAGAGGCGAAAGGAGTACATCGAGATGCGCCGTAGGGCAAAGGTCGAGGTGGCGAAGGCTAAACAAGAGGCGTACGACGACATGTACGCCAGGTTGGATCCGAAAGAAGGACAAAAGGATCTCTACAGGTTGGCCAGAGAGAGGGATAGGGATGGGAAGGATGTGCAGCAAGTAAAGGTGATTTAGGATAGTGGTGGAAATATGTTGACTGGTGCCAGTAGTGTGCTAAGTAGAAGGAAAGAGTACTTTGGGAAGTTAATCAGTGAAGAAAATGGGAGAGAAAGAAGAGCGGAAGAGGCAAGCGTGAATGCCCAGGAAGTGGCAGTGATTAGTAAGGGGGAAGTTAGAAAGGCACTGAACGGGATGAAAAATGGAAAGACTGCTGGTCCTGATGACATACCAGTGGAGGTATGGAAGCAATTTGGAGAGGTGGCTGTGGGTTTTTTTTTTTTTTTTTTTTTTGACCAACCTACTTAATGGAATACTAGCGGGAGAGAAGATGCCAGAAGAATGGAGGAAAAGTGGGCTACTCCCCATTTGTAAGGACAAAGGCGATGTTCAGAACTGCGGAAGCGACAGAGGAGTAAAGATGATGAGCCACACGATGCAGTTGTGGGAAAGAGTCGTTGGAGGCGAGACTCAGGACAGAAGCAAGGATCTGCGAGCAACAGTATGGTTTCGTGCCGAGAAAGAGTACCGCAGATGCATTATTTGCCTTGAGGATGGATGCTCGTGGAAAAGTACAAAGAAGGTCAGAAGGAGCTACATTGTGTAGCGAGAGGAACTGTGGTCCTGCATGCGCAAGTCTGGCGTGGCGGAGAAATATGTTAGAAAAGTACAGGACATGTACCAGAAGAGTGGTGAGGTGTGCTGTAGGTGGGACAGAAGAATTTAAGGTGGAGGTGGGACTGCATCAGGGATCAGCTCTGAGCCCCCTCCTGTTTGCTGTGGTAATGGATAGGCTGACAGGCGTGTATGTGTATGTATATGTGCATGAATGAGAGGGGTGGAGGGGAAAGAGTGAGGCTCCAGAGAGAAGAGACAGCGAGGGTGGGCGACTTCAAATACTTGGGGTCAACGATACAGAGCAATGATGAGTGCGGTAAGGAAGTGGAGAAACGGGTCCAAGCGGGGTGGAACAGTTGGCGGAAGGTGTCTGGTGTTCTATGTGACAGAGGTGTCGCCGCTCGGATGAAGGGCAAAGTTTATAAAACAGGTGTACGGATTAGAGACTGTGGCACTGAAGAAACAACAGGAAGCAGAAGTGGTGGTACCAGACATGAGGATGTTGAGGTTCTCGCTCGGCGTGAGCAGGTTGGATAGGATGAGAAATGAGCTCATTCGAGGGACAGCCAAGGTTGGATGCGTTTTAGACGAGGTTAGAGAGAGCAGACTTCGATGGTTTGGACATGTCCAGAGGCGAGAGAGTGAGTATATTGGTAGAAGGGCGCTGAGGATGGAGCTGCCAGGCAAAAGAGCGAGAGGGAGACCAAAGAAAAGGTTGATGGATGTGGTGAGGGAGGACGTGAGGACTGCGGGTGTGAGAGAGGAAGAGGCCCGATATAGGCTCAGTTGGAAAAAGATGACACGCTGTGGCGACGCCTAACGGGACAAGCCGAAAGGAAAAGAAGAGGGAGAAGAATTCTTTACATCACGTACACTTTGAATGCTTCTATTTCAGGGAAATGAATATACTTTTGTATTATTCTTTACATGATGTACGCCTTGAGTGCTTATTTTTGCCGGCGAAGTGGGGGCAGTAATTATCAATGTTGGAAAAAAGAAAATAAAAAAAGAAATATAGACACATGAATAGGACGTATGCCTGTCGCCGCGAGATGAAGTTCTTTAAATGGTGTCTAAAATCTCTCTCGCGGTCAAACGTGAATGGAATCATGAACGTAAACATGAGACAAGAAAGAAAATACAGTCGCGACCTTTGGCCTTGTAAGGACTTCTTCAGGGATGGCCACAAAGAAAGAGAAAAATGGGGAGGAAATTATTTATTCATTTGTTTTTAGCTAACTTTTCTCTACTTTCTGTCGGGGGGAAAAAACGGCTTCTTCAAGCCACCGGTGTGGTATTTTGAATCAAAGACGTAAAAAAAAAAAAAAAGAAATTCCTCAAGCCACCAGTGTGGGGTTTTGATGACATTTTCAAAGATTGCTCATGAATGAAAAAAAAAGGAAAAAAAAAAAACAAGCATAATGAGAAATAATAAACTTGTGACTGTTTAAACTGTGTATTCATCATTAGATCACAACACTGACCTTTGACCAGTGTGGCTTTGCTTCATGGAATGAAACTGTTGTTTTAATTGCATTGATATTTCACAGTCAAATACTGCCACGACTGTATTTCAAAATAACTCAAAGAATAATCCTTCCACTACAGTTAGCGTACCCCAAAGGTCTCGTGGTTAAATTAAGACTTTGCAACGTGAGGACGGTGCGGGAGAAAACAATCGGGAAGCAGGGTGGAATGCATCGGCAGGGTTGTGATGCGCGAAAGGCTTCAGTAGTAGGTGGCAGTAGCGTTGTGAGATGCGCAAGAGACCGGTGGAAACGGAAGTCTGGTCCGTGTGTCACATTGGACGAGACGAGTCTATGCTTTCCGTTCAACCCGACTTCTGGTCATGTTTGCGTTATATTGTCAATACAACAACTGCTCTCTCTTAAAGCCGGTTTGGATGGTTAGTAAACGTCTTGGTATTGAAGAGCGCACTTCCGAGAGATGCTCTGGGGGTGCCGCTATGCATTGTGGGTATCCATTGCTGTCTCCAGCCAACCTCAAATTATGAAATGAGAAGCATGTTCACCCAAGAATTTGCACCGTTGCACCGTTTGACCTCGCGTCCGTGCTCGGCCTCGCCTGTTTTGCGTGCCGTCGGTCACGTGCTCACGATGACACCGTCGCTTGACACAGCGTGCGCGTGAATGGGTTGCGTGCTCGCGCCGTACCAACTCATACTTACCTGGCAGGGGAGATACCATGATCAAGAAGGTGGTTCACCCAGGGTGAGGCTCAGCCATTGCACTCCGGTTGTGCTGACCCCTGCGAATTCCCCAAATGTGGGAATCTCGACTGCATAATTTCTGGTAGTGGGGGACTGCGTTCGCGCTCTCCCCTGATCACGTGTCAAGATAAATATGGGAGCGTTCGTGCACGTGACCTATTGTGTGACAGCTGAGAGGGCGGCGGGCGAAGTGCGTCATCGCACGCAACACGCTACTGGGATGAGATTGCTCTTCTGTTTTCACTGCCAAGTTAACTTGAAACACGACAACTGTGATACTATGAAAAGCCCCAAGTAATTATGTCCAGGTCGGTAATGCCGACCCATCATAACCTTAAATTACATGTTACAAAACCTTTGCAGATCACCCAACCAGCAAGATTCACGTTCACTAAAGATCAACGCGTTGTTGTCACGCGAAGCCCAATCGGCACCGACCTGCTGCTCCATGCGGGCGGATACAATGGCGTCGTTGGCTTCGAGCGCATGCGCTAAGGCCCACAATCCTTTGTGTCGGGGCACTTGATAAACTTGGGAAAAAAAAAGCGCTCGAAGCCTGAGCGCCGATAAATGTTTAGACTTGCGTTGGAGTACATTAACTGTGGTTGAATGAATGGAATTATTTTTGAAATAGTGGCAGTTTTGACTGGAATACCGTTAGTCAAAACGGTATGCCGGGGAATCAAGTAGCTCCTTTCACCGTCCAGAAGGCAGTTTACTCTTGTTTCTCTTCAGATCGCATAAATCTTTCGCCTTTTACTAAAGATTTCCGTGGGGAGGAACAACAAGAGTCTATCTCAATTTTTTGATGCTCTGCGAAGGCGGAGCTTCTCTTTTACTGTGAAAGACAATTGAGAGAATGCATGAAGTTTGCAGTTCTGGAAGCACAGGCCTGTCCCCTTATGTATACAAAGAGACATATCATCGAGGCCGAAAGAGACTTAGAGTACTTGCGTGTGTACGTGTTCACCTGTGTCTCCTTTCAGTATTTTACCCGTTTAGTTTATTGTTTCTCAAATTGTCCAGTTTAAACATCTCTTCTCTGCCTCATTTCACTCTGTTGGCGACCACAGCCCTCTGACTGGTTGCCGTAACAACGTTTAAACACGCCTTCAAAACGGACCTTTCCGACCTGCCAGTCACTCGCACAATAATCTCCAATCAGGTAGCTGCTTTTGCCGTCACGTCCCACAAGCAATGCTGCTTATCGGTCGCGTGCGCTTGGAAAAGTTAATGTTACAAACAAAATGGTCCTCAGATGCGCTTGGGGAACGTGCAATTCTGATGAAAGATATCCGGCTAGGTTACAAGGGGCCCGCGTGATTCATTTTCCAAAGCCTAAAACACCGTTGACGAAGTGTCCACAGTGGATTCAGGCTTGCGGAAGACCGCACGTACAACTAAATGTGAACAATATCAGCAAACACAAGGCTGTATGGTCGAAGGTAAGTGAGGGAGGAGTATCTTCTCTGAGTTTGATTGAATTGTTATCAGTGCTTTATACATTGCAGGAGAACAACTTTCACTTTGTTAGTGTATCACTGACCTGCTGATTGAAGTGCGTCAGAAGAGTCGGGTTAGGGTTACGTAAATGCGCCGTGTCATGCAAGAGGAATGTCGATTTGCCCATTTGTATCGCGTCGGGCTTTTAAAACAGAGCACTGGGTTCCATTACGAGCCGAGTCAAATGAATACACCCGCACACTTATAAAGGCTGCAATGATATTTCTCGTGATCTTTCCAAGTAAAAAGTACTCACCCTGCTTTACATGCGCGGTACGAGTCCACAATTTTATCCTGTTGCATTTCAATATGAAGGTTGTGAAGCGTCAAACCTTTTTGCATCGATCGCCAACGTTTCGCTGTAACTCTGACATTGCGTCCTGCTCCGTCCAAAATCTTAATTCCGTGTACATATCCTTGCGTGAAATAGTTGAGACCTCTCTGTAGAACTCTCTTGGACAAGCCCGACACATTTGGCAAAAAACATACCCCAATACTGTGTGGAATACGCGATAGAGGATCCAGTTCAAACCAGTTATGTTCAGTCGCCTTTTTGGAAGATTGTGCGGCATGGCAACGGGAGCTAAGGGGGATGGGGGGCGGGGGGAGCTGAAGGTCGCCAGTCGGAGAGGTTCCATAAGATAGACACGCCACGAAAATGGATTTGAAGTGCGTGAAAATTTGAACTCACCATAACGCTAACACCTGAGCTTGTTTCTCTGCAACGAGATGGTACCATCTGCGGGGAACGGGAGACAATGACGCCCCAAATGTGTTGCTTCCAGTTTATTCCGTTTTGGTTGCCGTTACTCCAGAAAAATGCGCTTCACACAGATAAGATGTCGGAAATGGCAACAGGCTTTTCACTGCTTTGGTGGCGATCTCCGGGTTGACATCGGGGCTTTCCACTTAGACGAAGCCTTTCTGTCTCAACCGGTTCGAGCTGGCGATGGATTTTTACAAAGTGTCCAGTATACAGTTCAGCAAGGTTAGCCTACATGCCGATATGCGCTCTCGGACACATGTGGCTGCAGAGCGGAGCCCCACTGACGACATGAGGAAATGATGCAGTCATGACTAAATATGGGCATAAGACATACTTCAACCCCCCTTTCGGACTCGAAAGAGTCCGACACCTGAAATGAACAAAATTAAAGAAAGGTGCCAGCGGCGTCATTGTCCGAAGTGCGTTGTGCATCGGGCATGGGGCATTTTCCTCAGGGATGAGTCGAGCTGGGGTGCAGTCGGCTTCCTTGTCGAATGATGTCATCAACGGGTGCCAGCCGGCACTGGAGAAGATGTGGTTTACCGGCTGTCGTCAGGTCGAGGGATCGCTGGGCCTGAGGCGGATCTGGCCGGTCATGTTGATGAGATGTGGAATCACGTGTCCCCCCTTCCTGCAGGATGTACCGCTGTGGCCGTCTGCACATTTAAATTTTATGGGCAGCGATTGAACCCCTTTAAATAGTTATGGTTTTAATGAAAAAAAAAAAAAAAACAACAGGTATGATCTTTTAGAAAATTTGCAGTCTTGTATGTTGGGTAGGACACCATTTATTAAGGGTTGGAGATTTTAATTGCGCATTAAAGGTCGAATCCAGAGGAAATAAAAAAAATATTAAAAATAATCTCAACTCAACAGAAATAAAATAAATTAGCGTCAAAGTCAGTCTCAAGATTTTGTTCTAAATGTCACAGAGTTTCGGCAAGTATGTAACTCCCTGGAATGTGATGTCACGCCAAGACAACATTTAGCCAGAGAGCGAAAAAGCTAGCAAAGATAAGAAGGTAAAGTGTGTTGTATTCGGCTGTTCTGCGTCAAACGCTGACAGAGTCAGCTTATATGAATGACCGAAACATGAACGGACAGGCAAGTTATGGACCAGGTTTGTGAAAGCAAAGCGGGCGCATTGGACTTACAAATCAAAGTGGACAGTAAAATGTTCCAAGCATTTCACGGAGGACTGCTTTGAAAACCCGGCACAGCATTCACTTGGCTCCGGGAGAAAGTAAGTACGTACGTGTTCAATTGTTTAGTAGTGACGAGTATCTACTTCATTTTAAATGGAAGTACAATACCGATGCGGATATTTGTGTCAGCTAATATCCTTATCCGTGTGATGTTTTGGAGGTGACGAAATTTAGACACTGCATAAAGTTTGTGTACTGTTGACGGGGAGGTCTTCCTGACATTCGACTACGGCAGTGCGTGCTTTCAAGTGTTTCAAGTGCATTATGTAAAATACCGGCTAAATCTTTAAACGCAGAATGATACCGAAGGTTTCGATTTTTGTTTTATGCCGGCTCGGTCGCTAGCACAACAACAACAAACCACTCACTGTTGTACGCGAGCAGAATCAGACGTTTAAACGTGTTTGAATTAGATTATTTCGGCAACAAGCATGCAGATTTCTTGAGCCACCTATCAGTCTGTGTTTTGGGTGCGAAGTTCCACGTCAACTTCCTCAGGTCTCGCCGAATCCTGTCATCGTGTTGCACTCATCAACTCAGGTCCGAACATACAGTGAAGAAAATAATAATTTAAACACCCTGCTATATTGCAAGTTCTCCCACTTAGAAATCGTGGAGTGGTCTGAAATTTTCATCGTAGGTGCATGTCCACTGTGAGGGAGATAATCTAAAAAGAGAAATCCTGAAATCACAATGTATGATTTTTTTTTTTTTTGGTATGATTTATTTGTGTGATACAGCTGCAAATAAATATTTGAACACCTGTCTATCAGCTAGAATTCTGACCTTCAAAGACGTGTTAGTCCACCTCCACTCCACGTATTATCCTGAATCATATGCACCGGTGTGAGGTTGTTAGCTGCGGAAAAAACACTTGTCCACCCCATACAACCAGTAGGACTCAAACTTGAGATGGCCAAGACTAAAGAGCTGTCCAAAGACACTGTTGGACCAATCATTAGAAAATGGAAGAAGGTAAACATGACGGTCAATCTCAATCGAGCGGAGCCCCAAGCAAGATATCACCTCGTGGGGTCTCAATGATCCTTAGAAAGGTGCGGAATTAGAAGACAGGACTACACGACAGGAATTGGTCAATGACCTGAAAAGAGGTGGGACCACCGTTTCCAAGGGGACTGTTGGTAATTCAGTAAGACGTCATTGTTTGAAATCATGCATGGCACGGAAGGCTCCCCTGCTTAAACCAGCACATGTCAGGGCCCACCTTCAGTTTGCCAATGACCATTTGGATGATACAGAGGAGTCATGGGAAAAGGTTTTGTGGTCAGATGAAACCAAAATTGAACTTTTTGGTCATTATTCTACTAACCGTGTTTGGAGGAAGACAAATGATGAGTTCCATCCCAAGAACACCATCCCTACTGTGAAGCAAGGGGGTGGTAGCATCATGCTTTGGGAGTGTTTTTCTGCACATGAGACGGGACGACTGCACTGTATTAAGGAGAAGATGGCCATCTATTGCAAGATTTTGGGGAACAACCTCTGTCAGGTTCAAAAAGCTTGACCCTCTATTAAAAGAAGGCGAACAGACAAGGCTTCAAGTTTTACTTGCTGCAAGGGGAGCGGCAGGACCTCTCCCTGCTTCCAACCAACTCCAACTCGTGTCCCCTTGCAGCTTCTTTTTATTCACATAAATCACATGATGATTGTATGTGTGTGTGTGTGTGTGTGTGTGTGTGTGTGTGTGTGTGTGACTGTTTGATTGACTACATCTGATTGATTACATCTGTCTGATTGATGACATCTCTTTTCAAGACAATAAGTTCAAAGGTAGAAGCTAGGTGGGGATGTGGAAACCAACTACGGTATGTACAAAATGAGAACATATGTATGATTTCTTTAACATTTCCCTCCTGTTTATCGTCTTGGAAATATGAGTGGGGACATCAGAATGATGTTGCATTTTCAGAAAGTTCATCATTTACACGTGAGCGTATAAAAGGCATCAAAAGTTTCCTTTTGGCTGTCGCTGCATATAATCAGGGTCTACTTGTTGTAGAAGGGGATAGTTCACAAAAACATTTGACCTTGCTCTAACCATCATAGATTTCAAACGTGGGATTATACACATCGTGAAAAGGCAGAGCAAACTCAGAACAGTAATTGCAGGTCCAAGGAACTTCATCATAACAAAATACCAAGGTCCAGAGGTGAACAAGGACCAATCATAATAAGTATAATCATAAATAAACAGTGGGTGAACATGGTTGCTCATTTCTGAACCAATAAAGTGCGATTACACAGCAGCCCAGGAATGTAGCTGTTCTTGGTGCTAGAGTCGGGAAACATGTAGGAGAAAGGCAACGCTTGTCAAGATAAGCACACAGCCACCACTAACAGTGGAAGCTGTGATTAGAGATGTAACCCTTACTGGTGATTGGGACAGTCGTGTAGACTTTGGTGCCCCACGGCATGTAAGGGCAAACACAGAAGAGATTCATCAGCTCTGCTGGTGACAGTTCAGAGTCGCTGTCCATTTAATGTAAGGCCATTGTCCTGCACTCCATCGGTCGTTTTCCAAACAACTGTCTTTACATTAGAGATGAAAGTGGGCTTTTGTGAAAATTCCTGAAAATACAAATGTGAGCACTCGGGAGACCCGGGGGCAAGCCCCCTTGGGAAATTTTTGAAATAATGGATGGCTGTGGTGCATTCTGGCGGTATCTGTGAACAGAATTCTGACAAAAATTGAAAGTCAAATTTCCAAGTCCTGACCCCCAAAAAATTGGGCAGAAGCTCCCCAAGGGCCAAGGCCAGATTTTTTTGCCCCCCACCCCCCTATCACTGGATAGCACAAAATCACATTTGTCATTAAAATATGCCATCTTATCTCAAGACAAATGAATTAAGTCAACTAATCAGTAAAAAGACATCGAAAATTGTCCTTTTTTTCCCACATGATACATATTATAGTATAGCTATAAAATATACTCGAAAATATATCAGAGAATTTCTGCACCATACAGCAAAACATGTTAAAGTTGATCTGTAGTAATTACTGTCAACGTTTAAGTCTCAAACTTGCTACGTCGCATTGTACTGATACTCGACCACATTGGCCACTATCTTAGATATAGTCATACTAATAGTATAATCAGTTGCCTTTAGTATTTATATATATATATATATATATATATATATATATATATATATATACGCAGTCATTCAAAAAATGTAGGGGTGTGGTCAGTCACGCTCGCAGATAAAGTTGCGGGTGTGATTAGGGATGGCCTTCAAATAACTTACTGGATTGATATAACCTAACTGTAAATTAAAAATAAAATAAATACATAACTAAAATAGAAAACTAAAATTTAAAACTCGGAAAAGATCATTTCCAATTTCAACTGGTATTAGTAAAACATGAT
>NC_084648.1:32588978-32606226 GCF_019802595.1 Syngnathoides biaculeatus
TCATGTTGTCTTTCAACAGCCTAGCCCAACAGTCTGGAAGTCATGGTTGCCTTTCGTCCGTGCAGCACCAACACCGTTGCGCTGACACAGCCCACTTGCGGGGGGTCCCACCTGCATACCATGACTGGTTCATGCTCGCGCACCCAAGTGTGGAAGTATGGTTGTCATTCAACCAGCCAGCACAAAAGTCTGGAAGTCATTGTTGTCATTCATCAAACAAGCACATCCGTTGCGCTGCAAGCCCGCTTGGGGGTGTCCTTCACCCGGATTACCATGCCTGGTTCATGTCCGTGCACCCTTGGGTTGAAGTCATAGTTGCATTTATCCATCCAGCACAACCAGTTAAGCTGGAAGCCCTCTTGGTTGTGTCTTCCCATCGGGATACCATGCCTGGTTCATGCCCGCGCACGCTAAGTTGGAAGTCATGGTTGTCATTCATACAGCCAGCACAACCAGTCTTTGGGAGCCCTTTTGGGTGGGTTTCCCACGCTTGCGCATACTATGCAGGTTCATGCCGCGCACCCTAAGTGTGGAAGTCATGGTTTCCTTCATCCAGCCAGCAAAAAGCAGTGCGGAAGTCACGGGTGTCATTCATTCACAGCCCAACCAGTGCGCTGGAAGCCCCTTGGGGGTGTCCTTAACGCCGCAAACCATACCTGGATCATGTCCGTGCACTCTAAGTGTGGAAGTCATGGTTGCCTTTCATCCATCCAGCACAACCATTGCGCTGGCAATCCCGCATGCGGGTGTCCTCCAGCCGCATACCATGCCTGGTTCATGACCGCACGCACCCTAAGGAGGGAAGTCATGGTTGTCATTCATCCAGCCATCATAACCAGTGCGCTGGAAGCCTGCTTGCGTTCTTTGTGTCTTCCACCGCGCTACCATACCTGGTTACTGCCCCGCGCACTTAAGTGTGGAAATCATGGTTTGTCATTATTTAAGCCAGCAAAACCAGTGTGGAACACAGGTTGTCATTAATCCAGCCAGCACAACCATTGCGCTGCAAGCCTGATTGGGGTTTTGTCCGTCACCACGCAACCATGCGTGGTTCATGTCCGTGCACACTAAGTGTGGAAATCATGGTTGTCATTATCCAGCCAGCACAAACAATTGCGCTGCAAGCCTGCTTGCGGTAGCCTTCACCCGCATACCAGGCCTGGTTCATGTCCGTGCACCCTAAGTGTGGAAGTATGGTTGTCATTCATCCTACAGCACAACCAGTGTGTAATTCATGGTTGCCTTTCATCCATTCAGCACCAACCATGAGCGGCAAGCCCGCTTTTTGGTTGTCCTTCAACCCGCTACCAGTGCATGGTTCATGTCGTGACCCTAAAGTGTGGAAAGTCATGGTTGCCTTTCATCCATCCAGCACAATATTTGCGCTGCAATCCCGCATGCGGGTGTCCTTCAGCCGCATACCATGCCGTTCATGACCCGCGCACCCTAAGTATGGAAGTCATGGTTGTCATCATCAGCAGCACAAACCAGTGCGCTGGAAGCATGCTTGGCGAGTGTCCTTCACCCGGCATACAATGCCTGGTTCATGCCCGCGCACCCTAAGTGTGGAAGTCTGGTTGCCTTCATCTAGCCAGCAAACCAGTGCGGAAGTCACGGTGTAATTCCATCCAGGCACACAAATTTCGCTGGAAGCCTGCTTGGGGCAGTCCTTCAAACGGATACATGGCCTGGTCATGCCCGCGCTCTGGAAGTCATTGTTGTCATTCATCCATCAAGATAACCAGTGCGGAAGTCAAGGTGTCATTCATCCAGCCACAACAACCTGCACGCTGCAAGCCCGCTTGCAGGTGTCTTCTTCCGCGTAACATGCGTTGTTAATCCAGTGTGCTCTAAGTGTGGAAGGTCTGGTAGTCATTCAACTAGTGCGCTGGAAGCCCGCTTGGGTGCGTTCCCCCTGCATACCATGCCTGGTTCAAGGCCGCACACCTAAGTGTGGAAGTCATGGTTGCCTTTCATCCAGCCAGCACAACCATGCAGGAAGTCACGGTTGTAATTCATCCATTGCAAAACAAACTACTGCGCTCGAAGCCCGCTGGGGGTGTCTTCAACCGCATACCATCATGGTCATGCCCGCAATCCCTCGGTGGTGGAGGTCACGGTTGTCTATCATCCAGCCACCACAAACATAGCTTCTGCACACGCTTGAGGGTGTCCATCACCCGCATACCATGGCCTGGCTCATGCCCACGCACCCTGAGTGTAGAATTTATGGTTGTCATTCATCCAGCCAGCATAGCCAGTGTGGAAATCATGCTGGCCTTCATCCATCCATTACAACCATTGCGCTGCAAGCGCGAATTCGGGTGTCCTTCACCGGCATACCATAACTGGTTCATGCCAGCGCACCCCAAGTGTGAAAAGTCATGGTGGTTATTCAACAGCCAGCACAAACAGTCTGGAAGTATGGTTGCCTTTCATCCAAGCCAGCACAACCGTTGTGCTGCCAAGCCCGCTTGCGGGTTGTCCTTCACCCGCATACCATGCCTGGTTTCATGTCCGGTGCCACCCTGGTGTTGAAGTCATAGCTGCCTGTTATCCGCCAGCACAACCAGTAAGCTGGAAGCCCTCTGGGGTGTGTCTTCCCATCGGATTACCATGCCTGGTTCATGCCCGCGCACGCTAAGTTTGGAAGTCATGGTTGTCATTCATACAGCCAGCACAACCAGTTCATTGGGGGCCCTTTTGGGTGCGTTCCCCCGCTTGCATACTATGCCTGGTTCATGCCCGCGCACCCTAAGTGTGGAAGTCATGGTTTCCTTTCATCCAGCCAGCAAAAGCAGTGCGGAAGTCACGGTTGTCATTCATTCAGCCAGCGCAACCAGTGCGCTGGAAGCCCCCTTGGGGGTGTCCTTAACGCGCAAACCATACCTGGTTCATGAGCGCGCACCCTAAGTAGAGAAGTCATGGTTGTCATTCATCCAGCAATCACAACCAGTGCGCTGGAAGCCTGCTTGCGGGTGTCCTTCACCCGCATATCATGCCTGGTTCATGTCCGTGCACCCTTGGTGTTGAAGTCATGGCTGCCTTTTATCATCCAGCACAACCACTAAGCTGAAAGCCCTCTTGGGTGTGTCTTCCCATCGGATACCATGCCTGGTTCATGCCCGCGCACCCTAAGTGTGGGAGTCATGGTTGTCATACATCCAGCCAGCAGAGCCAGTGTGGAAGTCATGGTTGTCTTTCAACAGCCCAGCACAACCAGTCTGGAAGTCATGGTTGCCGTTCATCCGTGCAGCACAACCGTTGCGCTGCAAGCCCGCTTGTGGGTGTCCTTCACCCGCATACCATGCCTGGTTCATGTCCGTGCACCCTAAGTGTGGAAGTCATGGTTGCCTTTCATCCATCCAGCACAACCATTGCGCAGCAATCCCGCATGCGGGTGTCCTTCAGCCGCATACCATGCCTGGTTCATGACCGCGCACCCTAAGTATGGAAATCATGGTTGTCATTCATCCAGCCATCACAACCAGTGTGCTGGAAGCCTGCTTGCGGGTATCCTTCACCTGCATACCATACCTGGTTCATGCCCGCTCACGCTAAGTTTGGAAGTCATGGTTGTCATTCATACAGCCAGCACAACCAGTTCTTTGGGAGCCCTTTTGGTTGCGTTCCCCCGCTTTCATACTATGCCTGGTTCATGCCCGCGCACCCTAAGTGTGGAAGTCATGGTTGCCTTTCATCGAGCTAGCATAACCAGTGCGGAAGTCACGGTTTTCATTCATCCAGGCAACACAACTTTGCTGCTCGACAGCCCGCTTGGGGGGTTCCTTCAAGCGCCATACCATGCTGTGTTCATGCCCGCGCTCCCTAAGTGTGGAGGTCACGGTTGTCTTTCATCCAGCCACCACAACCATAGCTCTGCACGACCGCTTGCGGGTGTCCTTCACACACCATACCATCCCTGGTTCATGCTCGCGGACCCGAAGTGTGGAAGTCATGGGTAATTCAACCAGCCAGAACAACCAGTCTGTAAGTATGGTTGCCTTTCATCTATTCAGCACAACCTTTGCGCTACAAGCCCGCCTTTTGGGTGTCCTTCACCCCCATACCATGCCTGGTTCATGTCGTGCACCCTAATTGTGGAAGTCATGGTTGTCTTTCATCCAGCCAGCTCAACCAGGCGCTGCAAACCTGATTGCGGGTGTCCTTTCAGCCGCATACCATGCCTGGTTCATGACCGCGCACCCTAAGTATGGAAGTCATGGTTGTCATTCATCCATCGAGCACAACTTGCGCTGAAAGCCCGCTTGTAGGTGGCCTTTACCCGCCATTACCAAGAATGGGTCATGCCCGCGCGCACCCAAAGGTGGGAGTCATGGTTGTCATTCATCCAGCCAGCACAGCCAGTGTGGAAGTCATGGTTGTCTTTCAAACAGCCTTAGCCCAACCCAGTCTGGAAGTTATGGTTGCCTTTCGTCCGTGCAGCACAACAGTTGCGCTGCAAAAGCCCTGCGGGTGTCCTTCACTGCATACCATGCTGGTTCATGCCGCGCACCCGTGTGGAAGGTCATGGTTGTCATTCAACAAGCCAGCACAAAAAGTCTGGAAGGAAATTGTTGATTCATCAAACCAGCAAATCCGTTGCGCTGCAAGCCGCTTGTGGGTGTCTTTCACCCATATACCATGCCTGGTCAGGTCCGGGCACACTAAGGTGGCAAGTTCATGGTTGTCATTCATCCAGCCAGCACAAAATTGCGATTGCAAGCCTGCTTGCGGGTGTCCTTCACCCGCATACCATGGCCTGTTCAGGTCCATGCAAACCTAAGTGTGGAAGTCATGGTTGCCTTTCATCCATCCAGCACAATCATTGCGCTGCTGCATCCGCATGCGGGTGTCTTCAGCCGCACACCATTGCCTGGTTCATACCACGCACCCAAAGTATGGAAGTCATGTTGTCATTCATCCAGCCAGCACAACCAGTGCGCTGGAAGCCCGCTTGCGGGTGTCCTTCACACGCATACCATCCCTGGTTCATGACCGCGAACCCGAAGTGTGGAAGTCATGGTTGTAATTAACCAGCCAGAAAACAACGAGACTGGAAGTCATGGTTGCCTTTCATCCATTCAGCACAACCGTTGCGCTGCAAAGCCCGCGTGTGGAGTGTCCTTCACCCGCATACCAGCCTGGTTTCATGTCCGTGCACCCTAAGTGTGGACGTTATGGTGTCATTCATCCATCCAGCACAACCAGTGGGAATTCATGGTGCCTTTCATCCATTCAGCACAAACCGTTGCGCTGCAAGCCCGCTTGGGGGGTCCTTCACCCGCATACCATGCCTGGTTCATGCCCGCGCACCCTAAGTGTGGACGTATTGGTTGCCTTTCATCTAGCCAGCATAACCAGGCGGAAAGTCACGGTTTTCAGTCATCCAGGCAACACAAACTATGCGCTCGAAAAGCCCGCTTGGGGGTGTCCTTCAACCGCATTACCATGCTGGGTTCATCCCGCCGCTTACCTAAGAGTGGAGGTCACGTTGTCTTTCATCCAGCCACCAAAACCATAGCTCTCCACGACCCGATTGCGGGTGTCATCACCCGCGCAACCATAAATGGTTCATGCCCGTGCACACTAAGTGTGGAAGTCATGGTTGCCTTTCATCCATCAGCACAACCAGTGTGGAATTCATGGTTACCTTTCATCCATTCAGCCACAACCGTTGCGCTTGCAAGCCCGCTTGTGGTGTCCTTCACCCGCATACCATGCCTGGTTCATGTCTGCACCCTAAGTGTGGAAGTTATGGTTTGTCATTCATCCATCCAGCACACCATTGCGCTGATGCAAATCCCGCATGCGGGTGTCCTTCAGTCGCCTACCATGCCTGGTTTCATGACTGCGGTTGCACCCTAAGTATGGAAGTCATGGTTGTCAGTCATCCAGCCATCACAACCAGTGCGCTGGAAGCCTGCTTGCGGTATCCTTCACCTGCATACCATACCTGGTTCATGCCCGCGCACCCTAAGTGTGGGAGTCATGGTTGTCATTCATCCAGCCAGCACAACCAGTGTGGAAGTCATGGTTGTCAATCAACCACCAAGCACAACCAGTTTGGAAAGTCATGGTTGCTTTTCATCCATTCAGCACAACCGTTGCGCTGACAAGCCCGCTTTTGGGTCCTTCACCGCATATAATGCCTGGTTCCATGTCCGTTGCCCCCTAAGTGTGGAAGTCATTGTTGTCATTAATCCATCCAGCACAACCAGTGTGGAATTCATGGTTACCTTTCATCCATTCAGCACAACCGTTGCGCTGCAAGCCCGCTTTTGGGTGTCCTTCACCCGCATACCATGCCTGGTTCATGTCCGTGCACCCTAAGTGTGGAAGTCATGGTTGCCTTTCATCCATCCAGCACAACCATTGCGCTGCAAGCCCGCTTTTGGGTGTCCTTCACCCGCATACCATGCCTGGTTCATGTCCGTGCACCCGAAGTGTGGAAGTCATGGTTGTAATTCAACCAGCCAGAACAACCAGTCTGGAAGTCATGGTTGCCTTTCTTCCATTCAGCACAACCGTTGCGCTGCAAGCCCGCTTGTGGGTGTCCTTCACCCGTATACCATGCCTTGTTCATGTCCGTGCACCCTAAGTGTGGAAGTTATGGTTGTCATTCATCCATCCAGCACAACCAGTGTGGAATTCATGGTTGCCTTTCATCCATTCGGCACAACCGTTGCGCTGCAATCCCGCTTGTGGGTGTCCTTCACCTGCATACCATGCCTGAGTTCATGCCCGCGCACCCTAAGTGTGGAAGTCATGGTTGCCTTTCATCTAGCTAGCATAACCCGTGGCGGAAGTCACGGTTTTCATTCATCCAGCCACCACAACCATAGCTCTGCACGGACCGCTTGCGGGTTCCTCAACCGCATACCATCCCTGGTTCATGCCCCGCGCACCCGAAGTGTGGAAAGTCATGGGTTGTAATTCAACCAGCCAGAACAAACCAGTCTGGAAGTCATGGTTGCCTTTCATTTATTCAGCACAACCGTTGCGCTACAAGCCCGATTTTGGGTGTCCTTCACCCCATAACATGACTAGCATGTCCGTGCACCCTAATGTGGGAAGTCATGGTTGTCTTTCATCCAGCCAGCTCAACCAGTGCGCTGCAAACCTGCTTGCGGGTTGTCCTTTCAGCCGCATAACCATGCCTGGTTCATGACCGCGCACCCTAAGTATGGAAGTCATGGTTGTCATTCAATCATCGAGCCACAACTCTTGCGATGAAAGCCCGCTTGTAGGTGGCCTTTACCCGCATACCAAGACTGTTCATGCCCGCGCACCCAAAGTGTGGGAGTCATGGTTGTAATTCATCCCAGCCAGCACAGCCAGTGTGGAAGTCATGGTTGTCTTCACCACCAGCCCATAGCCCAACCAGTCTGGAAGTCATGGTTGCCTTTCGTCCGTGCAGCCACAACCGTTGCGCTGCAAGCCACTTGCGGGTGTCCTTCACCTGCATACCATGCCTGGTCATGCCAGCGCACCCCAAGTGTGGAAGTCATGGTTGTCATTCAACCAGCCAGCACAAAAAGTCTGGAAGTCATTGTTGTCATTCATCAAACAAGCACATCCGTTGCGCTGCAAGCCCGCTTGTGGGTGTCCTTCACACGGATACCATGCCTGGTTCATGTCCGTGCACACTAAGTTGGAAAGTCATGGTTGTTCATTCATCAGACCAGCACAACAATTGCGCTGCAAGCATGCTTGGGGTGTCCTTCACCGCATACCATGCCTGGTTCATGTCCGGGAAACTAAGTGTGGAAGTCATGGTTGCCTTTCATCCATCCAGCACAATCATTGCGCTGCAATCCCGCATGCGGTGTCCTTCAGCCGAATACCATGCATGGTTCATGACCGCGCACCCTAAGTATGGAAGTCATGGTTGTCATTCATCCAGCCAGCCAACCAGTCGCTGGAAGCCCGCTTGCGGGTGTCCTTCACCCGCCATACCATCCCTGGTTCATGACCGCGAACCCGAAGTGTGGAAGTCATGGTTGTAATTCAACCAGCCAGAACAACCAGACTGGAAGTCATGGTTGCCTTTCATCCATTCAGCACAACCGTTGCGCTGCAAGCCCGCTTGTGGGTGTCCTTCACCCGCAAACCATGCCTGGTTCATGTCCGTGCACCCTAAGTGTGGAAGTTATGTTTGTCATTCATCCAGCCATCACAACCAGTGCGCTGGAAGCCTGCTTGCAGGTATCCTTCACCTGCATACCATACCTGGTTCATGCCCGCGCACCCTAAGTGTGGGAGTCATGGTTGTCATTCATCCAGCCAGCACAACCAGTGTGGAAGTCATGGTTGCTTTTCATCCATTCAGCACAACCGTTGCGCTGCAAGCCCGCTTTTGGGTGTCCTTCACCCGCATACCATGCCTGGTCATGTCCGTGCCCCCTAAGTGTGGAAGTCATGTTGTCATTCATCTATCCAGCACAAACCAGTGTGTAATTCATGGTTGCCTTTCATCCTTGCAGCACAACCATTGCGCTGCAAGCCCGCTTTTGGGTGTCCTTCACCCGCATACCATGCCTGGTTCATGTCCGTGCACCCTAAGTGTGGAAGTCATGGGTGCCTTTTATCATCCAGCACAACCATGCGATGCCAAAGCCCGCTTTTGGGTGTCCTTCACCCGCATACCATGCCTGGTTCATGTCCGTGCACCCTAAGTGTGGAAGTTATGGTTGTCATTCATCCATCCAGCACAACCAGTGTGGAATTCATGGTTGCCTTTCATCCATTCGGCACAACCGTTGCGCTGCAAGCCCGCTTGTGGGTGTCCTTCAGCCGCATACCATGCCTGGTTCATGACCGCGCACCCTAAGTATGGAAGTCATGGTTGTCATTCATCCATCCATTACAACCATTGCGCTGCAAGCGCGCATTCGGGTGTCCTTCACCGGCAAACCATAACTGGTTCATGCCCGCGGACCCCAAGTGTGGAAGTCATGGTTGCCTTTCATCCATGCAGCTCAACCGTTGTGCTGCAAGCCCGCTTGCGGGTGTCCTTCACCCGCATACCATGCCTGGTTCATGTCCGTGCACCCTTGGTGTTGAAGTCATAGCTGACTTTTATCCATCCAGCACAACCAGTAAGCTGGAAGCCCTCTTGGGTGTGTCTTCCCATCGGATACCATGCCTGGTTCATGCCCGCGCACGCTAAGTTTGAAAGTCATGGTTGTCATTCATACAGCCAGCACAACCAGTTCTTTGGAAGCCCGCTTGGGTGCGTTCCCCCGCTTGCATACTATGCCTGGTTCATGCCCGCGCACCCTAAGTGTGGAAGTCATGGTTGTCATTCATCCATCCAGCACAACCAGTGTGGAATTCATGGTTGCCTTTCAGCCATTCAGCACAACCGTTGCGCTGCAAGCCCGCTTGTGGGTGTCCTTCACCCGCATACCATGCCTGGTTCATGCCCGCGCTCTGGAAGTCATTGTTGTCATTCATCCATCAAGCATAACCAGTGCGGAAGTCAAGGTTGTCATTCATCCAGCCACAACAACCGCACGCTGGCAAGCCCGCTTGCAGGTGTCCTTCTTCCGCGTAACATGCGTTGTTCATGCCAGTGTGCTCTAAGTGAGGAAGTCATGGAATGGAAGTCATTCAACTAATGCGCTGGAAGCCCGCTTGGGTGCGTTCCCCCTGCATACCATGCCGGGTTCATGCCCGCACACCCTAAGTGTGGGAAGTCATGGTTGCCTTTCATCCAGCCAGCACAACCATGCAGGAAGTCACGGTTGTAATTCATCCAGAACACAACTACTGCGCTCGAAGCCCGCTTGGGGGTGTCCTTCAACCGCATACCATCAATGGTTCATCCCCGCCAATCCCTAAGTGTGGAGGGTCACGGTTGTATTTCATCCAGCCACCACAAACCATAGCTCTGCCACGACCGCTTGCGGGTGTCATCACCGCATACCATGATTGGCTCATGCCCACGCACCTGAGTTAGAATTTATGGTTGTCATTTTATCCAGCCAGCACAGCCAGTGTGGAAAAATCATGGTGGCCTTTCATCCATCCATTACAACCATTGCGCTGCAAGCGCGCATTCGGGTGTTCCTTCACCGGCCATACCATAATGGTTCATGCCGCGCACCCCAAGTGGGAAGTCATGGTTGTTGTTCAACCAGCCAGCACAACCAGTTGGAAGTTGTGGTTTCCTTTCATACAGCCAGTACAAGCAGTGCGGAAGTCACGGTTGTCAGTCATTCTCCACCACCACCAGTGCGGAAGTCACGTTGTCATTCATCCAGGCAACCCAAACTATTGCGCTGGGAAGCCGGCTTGTGGGTGTCCTGAACGCGCTACCATGCATAGTTCATGCCCACGATCGCTAAGTGTGATGTCACGTTTGTCTTTCATCCAGCCACTATAACCATTGCTCTGCAAGCCTGCTGCGGGGTCCATCACCCGCATACCATGCATGGTTCAATGCCCGTGCACCCTAAGGGTGGAAGTCATGGTTGTCATTCACCCTCCAGCACAACATTGCGCGTTGCAATCCCGCATGCGGGTGTCATCACCGGGGATACCATGCCTGGTTCATGCCCGCGCACCTTAAGTGTGGAAGTATGTGCCTTTGTCATATAGCCAGAATAACCAGTGCGGAAGTCACGGTTGTCATTCATCCAGGCAAAAAAACTATTTCGCTGGAAGCCGCTTGGGGAAGCCTTTAAACGGATTACAATGCCTGGTTCATGCCCTTCTCCCCCCCCCCCCGTGTGGAGGTCACGGTTTTGGTTTCATCCAGCCCCACAACCATAGCTCTGCACGACGCTGCGGGGGTCCTTCACCCGAATACCCAGCATTGGTTCATGTCCGTGCACCCTAAAGTGTGGAAGTCTGGTGGTTCATTCATCCATCCAGCACAAAAAGTCTGTATAAGTCATGGTTGCCTTAATCCATTCAGCAACCGTTGCGCTTGCAAGGCCCGCCCCTTGTGGGTGTCATTCACCCGCATTACATTGCCTGGTCTCAGTCCCGTGCCAACCTCAGTGTGGAATCATGGTTGCCTTTCATCCATTCCAGCACACCATGCGCTGATCCCCGCATGCGGGTGACCCACGCGAACCAGCCCGACATCAACAATGCCTAGTTCATGACCCCCACCACAGCACCCTAAGTATAGAATTATATGTTGTCATATCCTCAAGCACAACTCTTCGCTGAAAGCCCGCTTGTAGGTGGCCTTTTAACCCGGGCATACACAAGACTGGTTCATGCCGCGCACCAAAGGGTGGGAGTCATGGTTGTCATTAATCCAGCCAGCACAGCCAGTTGGAAGCATGGTTTGTCTTAACAGCCTAGCCAACCAGTCTGGAAGCCATGGTTTGCCTTTCATCCGTGCCACAACCGTTGGCTGCAACCCATTGCGGGGTCCTTCACCTGCATACCATGCCTGGTTCATGCCCGCGCACCCCAAGTGTGGAAAGTCATGGTTGTCATTCAACAGCCAGCACAAAAAGTCTGGAAGTAATGGTGTCATCTCAAACCGCACAACCCAGTGCGCTGGAAGTCCGTTAGATGCGTTCCCCCCCGAGCATATCATGCCTCCCTGGTTCATGCCCGCGCACCCTATAAGTCTTGAAGTCGTGGTTTCCTTCATCCAGCAGCACAAGCCAGTGCGAACGAACGGTTTGTCATTCATTCAGCAGCACAACCAGTGCGGAAGTCACGGTTGTCATTCATCCAGGCAACCAGGACTGTTTGCGCTGGAAAAGCCCGATTAGGGGTGTCCTTCACGCGCATCCAATGCTAGTTCATACCCAAGCTCCCTAAGTGTGTAAGTCACGGTTGCTTTCATCCAGCAACTATAAACCATTGCTCTGCACGCCTGCTTGCGGGTGTCCATCACCCGCATACCATGCCTGGTTCATGCCCGTGCACCCTAAGTGTGGAAGCATGGTTGTCATTTAATCCATCCAGCACAACCAGTGTGTAATTCATGGTTACCTTTCATCCATCCAGCCACAACCGTTTTGTGCTGCAAGCCGCTTGTGGGTGTCATTCACCCGCATACCATGCCTGTTCATGTCCGTGCACCACCCCACAGTGTGGAAGTCATGGTTGCCCCTTTCAATCCATCGGCACACCAGTGTGCGCAATTCATCCCCCACCCCCCCCCCCCCCCCCCCCCCTCCCCGGTTTACCTTTCATCCATTCAGCAACAAACCGTTGCGTTGCAAGCCCGATGGGGTTGTCCTTCAGCCGCATTACCATGGCCTGGTCATGACCGCGCACCTAATATGGAAGTCCATGGTTGTCATCATCCAAGCCATCCACAACTAGTGCGCTGGAAGCCTGCTGCGGGTATCCTTACCTGCATACAATAACGGGTTCATGGCCCGCGCACCTAAGTGTGGAAGTCATGGTTGTCATCTCAACACCCAGCACAACCAGTCTGGAAGTTCATGGTTGCTTTTATCCATTCAGCACAACCGTTGCGCTGCAAGCACGCTTGTGGGTGTTCCTTCACCCGCAAAATGCCTGGTTCATGTCGTGCACCCTAAGTGTGGAAGTCATGGTTGTCGGTCATTACCACCAAAAACAACTCTTTGGGCTGAAAAAGCCCGATGTAGGTGCGCCTTTACCAATACCAAGACTGGTTCATGCCGCGCACCCTAAGGGTGGAAGTAATGGTTGCATTCATCCATCCAGCACAAACAGTGGGTACTTCATGGTGCCTTTCATCGATTCACCCCACAACCGTTGGCTTGAAAAAGCCAGCTTGTGGGGTCATTCACCCGCATACCATGCCGGATCCTGTCCGTGCACTCTAAGTTTGGAAGTCATGGTTGCCTTTCATCCATTTCCAGCACAACCAGTGCGCTCTGCAATCCCGCATCGGTAGAAAAGCATCCTATTTGATTTTCTAGCCCAAGTTGAGGAAAAACTGTGCATCATCATCTGACGCTTGTTTTTGGGCAGTAAACAAAGTACAAACGTGAATATTTCAAAAACTAAAGCTTTTTCCGTGGTTACAAAGGGCCTGTAATGTTGTGTGGTGGAGAGTTCTATAGAAAACATGCATAAAATTGGCAAGACCAGCATCCTATTTGATCTCATAGCCAAGTTGAGGAAACTGTGCCATCATGCTTGAAAAACGCTGTTTTGGCAGTAAAAAAGTTACAAACGTGAATATTTCCAAAACTAAAGCTTTTCTGTTGGTTCCAAAGGCGTGTAATGCTGTGTGGTGGAGAGTTCTATAGAAAACATGCATAAAATTGGCAAGAAAAGCATCCTATTTGATTTTATAGCCAAGTTGAGGAAACTGTGCCATCATGCTCTGAAACGCTGTTTTTGGCTATAGAAAACATGCATAAAATTGGCAAGAAAAGCATCCTATTTTATTTTATAGCCAATTTGAGGAAACTGTGCCATCATGCTCTGAAACGCTGTTTTTGGCAGTAAAAAAGTTACAAACGTGAATATTTCCAAAACTAAAGCTTTTCCGTTGGTTCCAAAGGCCTGTAATGTTTTGTGGTGGAGAGTTCTATAGAAAACATGCATAAAATTGGCAAGAAAAGCATCCTATTTGATTTTATAGCCAAGTTGAGGAAACTGTGCCCATCAGCTCTGAAACGCTGTTTTTGCAGTAAAAAAGTTACAAACGTGAATATTTCCAAAACTAAAGCTTTTCTGTTGGTTCCAAAGGCCTGTTAATGTGTTTGGGTGGTGGAGAGTTCTATAGAAAACATGCATAAAATTGGCACGAGAAAAGCATCCTATTTGACTTTATAGCCAAGTTGAGGAAACTGTGCCATCATGATCTTGAAACGTTTTTGGCAGTAAAAAAGTTACAAACGTGAATATTTCCAAAACTAAAGCTTATCCGTTGTTCCAAGGCCTGCAATGTTTTTGGTGGAGAGTTCTATAGAAAGAACACATGCATAAAATTGGCCAGAAAAAGCATCCTATTTGATTTTATAGCCAAGTTGAGGAAAACTGTGGCCATCATGCTCTGAAACGCTGTTTTTGGCAGTAAAAAAGTTACAAACGTGAATATTTCCAAAACTAAAGCTTTCCGTGGTTCCAAAGGCCTGTAATGTTTGTGTTGGTGGAGAGTTCTATAGAAAACATGCATAAAATTGGCAAGAAAAGCATCCTATTTGATCTTATAGCCAAGTTGAGGAAACTGTGCCATCATGCTCTGAAACGCTGTTTTTGGCAGTAAAAAAGTTACAAACGTGAATATTTCCAAAACTAAAGCTTTTCTGTTGGTTCCAAAGGCGTGTAATGCTGTGTGGTGGAGAGTTCTATAGAAAACATGCATAAAATTGGCAAGAAAAGCATCCTATTTGATTTTATAGCCAAGTTGAGGAAACTGTGCCATCATGCTCTGAAACGCTGTTTTTGGCTATAGAAAACATGCATAAAATTGGCAAGAAAAGCATCCTATTTTATTTTATAGCCAATTTGAGGAAACTGTGCCATTCATGCTCTGAAACGCTGTTTTTGGCAGTAAAAAAGTACAAACGTGAATATTTCCAAAAACTAACGTTTTCCGTTGGTTCCAAAGGCCTGTAATGTTTTGTGGTGGAGAGTTCTATAGAAAACATGCATAAAATTGGCAAGAAAAGCATCCTATTTGATTTTATAGCCAAGTTGAGGAAACTGTGCCCATCATGCTCTGAAACGCTTTTTGGCAGTAAAAAAGTTACAAACGTGAATATTTCCAAAACTAAAGCTTTTCTGTTGGTTCCAAAGGCGTGTAATGCTGAGTGGTGGAGAGTTCTATAGAAAACATGCATAAAATTGGCAAGAAAAGCATCCTATTTGATTTTATAGCCAAGTTGAGGAAACTGTGCCATCATGCTCTGAAACGCTGTTTTTGGCTATAGAAAACATGCATAAAATTGGCAAGAAAAGCATCCTATTTTATTTTATAGCCAATTTGAGGAAACTGTGCCATCATGCTCTGAAACGCTGTTTTTGGCAGTAAAAAAGTTACAAACGTGAATATTTCCAAAAATAAAGCTTTTCCGTTGGTTCCAAAGGCCTGTAATGTTTTGTGGTGGAGAGTTCTATAGAAAACATGCATAAAATTGGCAAGAAAAGCATCCTATTTGATTTTATAGCCAAGTTGAGGAAACTGTGCCATCATGCTCTGAAACGCTGTTTTTGGCAGTAAAAAAGTTACAAACGTGAATATTTCCAAAACTAAAGCTTTTCCGTTGGTTCCAAAGGCCTGTAATGTTTTGTGGTGGAGAGTTCTATAGAAAACATGCATAAAATTGGCAAGAAAAGCATCCTATTTTATTTTATAGCCAATTTGAGGAAACTGTGCCATCATGCTCTGAAACGCTGTTTTTGGCAGTAAAAAAGTTACAAACGTGAATATTTCCAAAACTAAAGCTTTTCCGTTGGTTCCAAAGGCCTGTAATGTGTGTGGTGGAGAGTTCTATAGAAAACATGCATAAAATTGGTAAAGAAAAGCATCCTATTTGATTTTATAGCCAAGTTGAGGAAACTGTGCCATCATGCTCTGAAATGCTTGTTTTTGGCAGTAAAAAAGTTACAAACGTGAAATTTCCAAAACTAAAGCTTTTTCCGTGGTTCCAAAGGCCTGTAAAGTTGTGTGGTTGGGAGAGTTCTATAGAAAAATGCATAAAATTGGCAAGAAAAGCATCCTATTTGATCTTATAGCCAAGTTGAGGAAACTGTGCCATCATGCTTCTTGAAACGATGTTTTTGGCAGTAAAAAAGTTACAAACGGAATATTCCCAAAACTAAAGCTTTTCTGTTGGTTCCAAAGGCGTGTAATGCTGTGTGGTGGAGAGTTCTATAGAAAACATGCATAAAATTGGCAAGAAAAAGCATCTATTTGATTTTATAGCCAAGTTGAGGAGGAAAAACTGTGGCCATTCATGCTCTGAAACGCTGTTTTTGGCTATAGAAAAATGCAAAGAACATTGGCAAGAAAAGCATCCTATTTTATTTTATAGCCAATTGAGGAGGAGGAGGACGTGCCCATCATGCTCTGAAACGCTGTTTTTGGCAGTATAAAAAGTTACCAAACGTGAATATTTCCAAAACTAAAGCTTTTCCGTTGGTTCCAAAGGCCTGTAATGTTGTGTGGTGGAGAGTTCTATAGAAAACATGCATAAAAATTGGGCAAGCAAGAAAAGCATCCTATTTGATCTTATAGCCAAGTTGAGGAAACGTGCCATCATGCTCTGAAAACGCTGGTTTTTGGCAGTAAAAAAGTTACAAACGTGAATATTTCCAAAACTAAAGATTTTCTGTTGGTTCCAAAGGCATGTAATGTGTGTGGTGGAGAGTTCTAAGAAAACATGCATAAAATTGGCAAGAAAAGCATCCTATTTGACTTTATAGCCAAGTTGAGGAAACTGTGCCATCATGCTCGTGAAACGCTGTTTTTGGCGAAGTAAAAAAGTTACAAACGTGAATATTTCCAAAACTAAAGCTTTTTCCGATGGTTCCAAAGGCCTGTAATGTTTTGTGGTGGAGAGTTCTATAGAAAACATGTATAAAAATGGTCAGAAAAGCATCCTATTTGATTTTATAGCCAAGTTGAGGAAACTGTGCCATCATGCTCTGAAACCCTGGTTTTGGCAGTAGAGTAAAAAAAGTTACAAACGTGAATATTTCCAAAAATAAAGCTTTTCCGTTTGGTTCCCCAAGGCCTGTAATGTTGTTTGTGGTGGAGAGTTCTATAGAAAACATGCATAAAATTGGTAAGAAAAAGCATCCTATTTGATTTATAGCCAAGTTGAGGAAACTGTGCCATCATGCTCTGAAATGCTGTTTTTTTGGCAGTAAAAAAGTTACAAACGTGAATATTTCCAAAAAACCAAGCTTTCCGTTGGTTCCAAAAGGGCCTGTAATGTTTTTGTGGTGGAGAGTTGTATAGAAAACATGCATAAAATTGGAAAGAAAAAAGCATCCTATTTGTTTTATAGCCAAGTGAGGAAACTGTGCCATCATGCTCTGAAACGCTTGTTTTGGCAGTAAAAAAAGTTACAAACGTGAATATTTCCAAAACTAAAGATTTTCTGTTGGTTCCAAAGGCCTGTAATGTTGTGTGGTGGGAGAGTCTATAGAAAACATGCATAAAATTGGCAAGAAAAGCATCCTATTTGACTTTTAGCAAGTTGAGGAGGAAACTGTGCCATCATGCTCTGAAACGCTGTTATTGGCAGTAAAAAAGTTACAACGTGAATATTTCCAAAACTAAAGCTTTTCCGTTGGTTCCAAAGGCCTGTAATGTTTT
>NC_084648.1:32606326-32634731 GCF_019802595.1 Syngnathoides biaculeatus
CTTTTCGCCAGACTCATCCAATTGCGTGTACATGATATACTGCGAAAAATGCGGGAAAAAGTACGTGGGGGAGTCCAAAAACTCACTCATGACAAGAATTACCCAACACCGCTACAATGTTAACAACGGCAAAGAAATGACAACTCCGTTAGTCCAGCATTTCACCAAACATGGCGTCTTGGCCATGAAAATCTGCGGTTTAGAAAAAACACCACTTGGACGGACCAGGCTCGCAAAAAGTCGGAAAGAAAATGGATCTACAAACTGAACACTAGGTTCCCGGGAGGTCTCAATATCAGCTAAACACCTAACAATAAGATCCAAAAACAAGGTAACTCAACTCGCGCATTCTTAATCCGAGAAAAAAATAATACCAATAAAATTAACCTTAGCTAAACACCCATCTTGGGAGCTCCGGAAGACATAATAATTCAACTCCCCTCCTAAAATATTTCCTAGGGATCGCGTCAAATCAAATCTAAACACGTTCTTCGTCGCTTCTAAAACCTCAAACTTGACTCAAGAATAAATTACTATTAACATTACGCTCACCGTTTACCACTTTTTGACTCTTCCCCTTTTTCTAAAAAAATAATTTGACTCTTAACCCCAAAAGAAATTGGCTTATAAATAATTTTTTTGATTAATCTTAAAATAATTTGATTAATCTAGAAACAAAATGGAGGATGGACGGTACCAAATTTTGGAAGGAGGTTGGCACGATAAAATTAGGCCCATTGGACACTATTTAAAAAAAACCAAATTTTTAGGCTAATCATAAAATGTCACACCACAATTGGCATCCGGTCCCTGACGACTAAAAATGATCGGCTCTATATTATTGTAAATTAGCTTCCCCCCAAAAAAAACATAACTTAAAATAATAATTCTTCAATTTTGACTTAAAACTCGACCCCAAACTTTAATTCTAACTTTAACATTCGCTGTTTTCTTTCTTAACAAAAACTTTTTTTACAAAAAACTGTACGCCTTTCCCCAAAACCCCCCCTAAACACAACTGTGAATTTACTTTATCTTCCCTAAACACAAAAAAAATGACCTACCTTTATAACTACTGAAACTTAATTCCAAAATTAAAATATTTGATTTCAGATTCAAAAGCTATATACCTTTCCCCAAACCCCCCCTAAACACAAGTATAAACTTACACTCTTAAACCTTCCCTAAACACAAAGATCACCTAGTCTTATAACCACTCTAATCTTATTTTCAAAATTAAAATATTTTATCTCAAATTTAAAAACTGTAGGCCTTTTCCCAAACCCCCCCTAAACACAACTGTGAATTTACTTTATCTTCCCTAAACACAAAAAATTACCTACCTTTATAACTACTGAAACTTAATTCCAAAATTAAAATATTTGATTTCAAATTCAAAAACTATATACCTTTCCCCAAACCCCCCCTAAACACAAGTATAAACTTACACTCTTAAACCTTCCCTAAACACAAAAGATCACCTAGCCCTAAACACAAGTATAAACTTACACTCTTAAACCTTCCCTAAACACAAAGATCACCTAGCCTCATAACTACTCTATTCTTATTTTCAAAATAAAATATCTTATCTCAAATTAAAAAACTGTATGCCTTTTCCAAAACCCCCCCCCCCTAAACACAACAACCGATCTACTTTCCTCAAACCTTTTCTAACCACAATACCCACCTATTTATTACTTTTCTAATTCTAATTCAAAACTAAAATACTTCATTCTTAAACTTCAAAATCATATTCCTTCCCCCCATACCTAAACATAACTGTTGATTTACTTTACTTAGCCCTAATCTTAGCGTCAACCCTAACACGCTCAAACCCTAGGATACTAATTTTATATCAACCTTAGCATAAAATAAAAAAATAGACTCTTAAAAGCAAAACAAATCCATAACCGTTGTGCCGCTTTCAAATGCTAAAATCGGTCGTCCGAGCTAGCTCTGCAGGATAACGACAACGATGGGAGGAAGAAGGACAAAACATTCACAAAACGAGGCCCCAACAACATCTTGCAAATGCATGGAGCCGCCCCCACAAACAGACAAATGCTGGTGAACATCCCAGACCCCAAGTACAATACTAACGAAGGAGGAGTAACCCAATGGTGCCCATCCACAAGAAGAGTTCCACCCACTTTCCAAGCCATCCACAGCCCAAATTTGCAAAACAAATGAAACTGCAACTACGGGGAGATTTAAGAGCCCCAGCGAGCAGCTTGGACACAAACAGAAGTTCAACTCTGAACGCCTGAGGATCCACACGCACAAGACGCTGCTGCCGCTGGGAATTGTGTGCTATAGATTCTGAGGAAGACACAAAACTACTCGTCGATACGTTAATCGATCAGCACACACAGATAAGTATATATTTTCTTTATATATTATTTGGATTGAAGAGAATTTATTCATAGGTGTTATACTCCAGTTTGCTCAGGGGCCTTAAACGTCTGGGGAATATCCCCTAGGCCCAAAGTGCCCTTTAGCAAACAGAGTTCTGCTCTTGTCTTTTTTAAAAAAAACACAATTTTGTTTTTTGCACCCTTTCCTACCTTTTTACCATCTTTAAAACCCCTTTTTTTTGGCACCAAGGACTTTCTTAGCAAAGCAACCTCAAAACAATTTTTTTTGAGGCCTGCAGCGCTATAATCCCTTTGTGCTAAAAGTGAAGGCCCCAAACAAAACAACAACCCCCCCCCCCTTCTCTTCCTTTGTCTAAGTGGAGAAGGAGTGTCGGCCTTCT
The DNA here is from genome assembly GCF_019802595.1 of Syngnathoides biaculeatus. Taxonomy (NCBI): domain Eukaryota; kingdom Metazoa; phylum Chordata; class Actinopteri; order Syngnathiformes; family Syngnathidae; genus Syngnathoides; species Syngnathoides biaculeatus. The sequence continues at coordinate 32,609,082 of NC_084648.1, forward strand.
TTGTTTGCACTAATTTGTTTTGCAATCATTTTTATGGTATTTTTCCTAGTTCATTACTTTACTCCAAAGTAATTTTTTTACCATACATCTTCACTTATTTTTCTGCACTTTGCCTCTTTTCCTTTTTTTGGCAACCCACATCCTTTGGCATTTCTCTGGGGGACAAACTTTTTTCTCCCTCAGGTAAGTGTCTATTTCCCCCACCCGCACACATTGTCTCTCACAAAATAACAAGCTCCCACCAGGTTCTACACTGTAAAACAACCGTGATGACGCACCCGAACCGCGAGATGGGGTCCGGCCCACATGCGAACCAAAACCACGGGCATCGCCGCGACCACCACCACAGGGACACCGACGGAAATGGGCACAGGAGAATGGACCGCGCATTTCCTTCCCGTCCTGGGGGAAGGGGCGCTCGCCCTGGACACCAGAACGGGAAGGCTCAGTTCCCCTCACCTAACCCTAACCCTAACCCTAACCCTAACCCTAACCCTAACCCTAACCCTAACCCTACCCTACCCTAACCCTAACCCAAAACCCTAACCCTAACCCTAACCCTAACCCTAACCCTAACCCTAACGAAGGAGGAGTAACCCAATGGTGCCCATCCACAAGAAGAGTTCCACCCACTTTCCAAGCCATCCACAGCCCAAATTTGCAAAACAAATGAAACTGCAACTACGGGGAGATTTAAGAGCCCCAGCGAGCAGCTTGGACACAAACAGAAGTTCAACTCTGAACGCCTGAGGATCCACACGCACAAGACGCTGCTGCCGCTGGGAATTGTGTGCTATAGATTCTGAGAAGACACAAAACTACTCGTCGATACGTTAATCGATCAGCACACACAGATAAGTATATATTTTCCTTATATATTATTTGGATTTTAAGAGAACTTATTCATAGGTGTTATACTCCAGTTTGCTCAGGGGCCTTAAACGTCTGGGGAATATCCCCTAGGCCCAAAGTGCCCTTTAGCAAACAGAGTTCTGCTCTTGTCTTTTTTAAAAAAAACACAATTTTGTTTTTTGCACCCTTTCCTACCTTTTTTCCATCTTTAAAACCCCTTTTTTTTGGCACCAAGGACTTTTTCTTAGCAAAGCAACCTCAAAACAATTTTTTTTGAGGCCTGCAGCGCTATAATCCCTTTGTGCTAAAAGTGAAGGCCCCAAACAAAACAACAACCCCCCCCCCCTTTCTTCCTTTGTCTAAGTGGAGAAGGAGTGTCGGCCTTCTTTGTTTGCACTAATTTGTTTTGCAATCATTTTTATGGTATTTTTCCTAGTTCATTACTTTACTCCAAAGTAATTTTTTTACCATACATCTTCACTTATTTTTCTGCACTTTGCCTCTTTTCCTTTTTTTGGCAACCCACATCCTTTGGCATTTCTCTGGGGGACAAACTTTTTTCTCCCTCAGGAAGTGTCTATTTCCCCCACCCGCACACACTGTCTCTCACAAAATAACAAGCTCCCACCAGGTCTACACTGTAAAACAACCGTGATGACGCACCCGAACCGCGAGATGGGGTCCGGCCCACATGCGAACCAAAACCACGGGCATCGCCGCAACCACCACCACAGGGACACCGACGGAAATGGGCACAGGAGAATGGAACCGCGCATTTCCTTCCCGTCCTGGGGGAAGGGGCGCTCGCCCTGGACACCAGAACGGGAAGGCTCAGTTCCCCTCACCTAACCCTAACCCTAACCCTAACCGCTGATCCACAGGGCCGCCATACAACCATAGTAATAGTAGTTGACACAAATATGTGGGTGGCACCATGCGTGACGTCAAATGCTTGCGTGTTTGCGTGCGTGGGCCCGTAAATTCTTCAAGGCGGTGTAAAAGAAAGATGAGAAAGTTTTGTTTTTGTCAATTTGTTTGTTGGGGGTGAATTCCATATGTACACGGCAACATTTTGAAGTTACGAACGGCTGGAAGAATGGAAGAGAAGATAAGGCATGAAAAAGGAAAGGATGATGTGGGAAAGTGTGAAATTAAGAAAAGAGAGGGAGTATAACAATGGAAGAAAAGACAAAAGGATGAATGGCAAGAATGGTGCGAAAAAGATGAAAAGGAAGGAAAGGTCAGGCATGAATGGGAGTGATCAGCAGGATATGAACCCACAACCTCTGGATTACGAAAGCAACGCTCTAACCACTGACCCACGGTCAACACGGCTCATATTTGAGAAGGTTGACACACATGTGGGCGGGACCGTGCGTGACGTAGCATGCGTATTTGCGTGCGCGGGCATTGACAGAGCGATGAGAAAGTTTTCTTTTGTTGATTTGTTTGTTGGGGTTGACTTCCCGATGAACACGACAACATTTTGAAGTTACGAATGATGGATGATGGTGGATAAAAAGATGAGCTAAAAGTGCAGATAGCCATAGAGGCTAGCTAGGGTTAGCAGTCAACAGTTGGTCGGCTACGAAGCGTCGCCTCCTCCTCACCCGAAGTCTTTTCTCCAAAAAATAAAAATAATTAAAACAGCTCCAAAATCAACACTTTTGCTTGATTCCAGTTAGTTTGGAGCACTTTTGATAAAAGACGATTTCAATGAAAACTGAAATTAATAGGGAAGGGTTGGAGTTAAGGCCCTAGTGGGATTCGAACCCACAAACCCTGGCTCACTAAGCCAATGCCCTAACCGCTGAGCCACGGGGCCGCCATACAATCATAGTAATAGTAGTTGACACAAATACGTGGGTGGCACCATGCATGACGTCACGTGCTTGCGTGTTTGCGTGCGTGGGCCCGTAAATTCTTCAAGGCGGTGTAAAAGAAAGATGAGAAAGTTTTGTTTTTGTCAATTTGTTTGTTGGGGATGAGTTCGCGATGTACACGGCAACATTTTGAAGTTACGAACGGCTGGAAGAATGGAAGAGAAGATAAGGCATGAAAAAGGAAAGGATGATGTGAGAAAGTGTGAAATTAAGAAAAGAGAGGGATTACAACAATGGAAGAAAAGACAAAAGAATGAATGGCAAGAATGGTGCGAAAAGGAAGGAAAGGTCAGGCATGAATGGGAGTGATCAGCGGGATATGAACCCACAACCTCTGGATTACGAAAGCAACGCCCTAACCACTGACCCACGGTCAACACAGATCATACTTGAAAAGGTTGACACACATGTGGGCGGGACCGTGCGTGTCGTCACGTGCGTATTTGCATGCGCGGGCATTGACAGAGCGATGAGAAAGTTTTCTTTTGTTGATTTGTTTGTTGGGGTTGACTTCCCGATGAACACGACAACATTTTGAAGTTACGAACGTTCAAGCTAAAGTTATTATTATAAGTTTCACCGCGAAGTCCGCGGAAGTGGCAAATGTACACACACTTGAATTGAAGTTACCATAGTTTCTCCATTTGCTCTTCAAGCAACCCGGAAAGAGCAAACGAAGGATATCTTTCGCAATGCATGTCGGAAAATCCTGGAGACTCGAATTCCTCACTCGAAATCAAAGGGCGAAGTGGGCACGATAAAAAGAAGTGGAGAAGAAAAACCCGGATGAAAAGTGAAATGCGCAATTGTAATTTTGTTTTCGGAGAGGTTGTTTCTTTCTTTCTAGAAATGAAGATTAGTCAAGTAAAATAAGATCTTAAGAGTAGTTTTGAGAAAAAAAAGTTCAAGTGCTTTTTCTAAATGAAGATGAGAGTACTTTTGTTTGAGTGGTATCGAGTACTTTTGAAGAAATCAAAAGTTTGGAGCACTTTTGATAAAAGACGATTTCAATGAAAACAGAAGTTAATAGGGAAGAGAAGGGTCGGAGTTGAAGCCCTAGTGGGATTCGAACTCACAAACCCTGGCTCACTAGGACAATGCCCTAACCGCTGAGCCACAGGGGCACCATACCATCATAGGGATAGTAGTTGACACAAATATGCGGGTGGCACCATGCGTGATGTCACGTGCTTGCGTGTTTGCGTGCGTGGGCCTGTAAATTCTTCAAGGCGGTGTAAAAGAAAGATGAGAAAGTTTTTTTTTTGTCGAGTTGTTTGTTGGGGGTGAATTCCAGATGTACACGGCAACATTTTGAAGTTCCGAAGGTTAAAGTGGAGCAGAAAGGCTGAGACACAGGGACAGCACATTAGCTCAGTTGGTAGAGCGTTGGCCTTTCGGTTCTGAAGACCCGGGTTCGAGCCCCGCCCCCTCCCTGTGTGGAGTCCTCTCCTCCTAAGAACAGGCGACATTACTTGGACTCTAAATTGGAAAGAAGAGAAATTAACATAGAAGGGAACTGAAGAAAAGAGAGTGCGAATACAGCAATCGAATGGAATCGAAGAAAAGGCAGGAATTGTATAAACTATATTGAAGGCTCGATAATTCCCTGGACAAGGTAAAGATGGAAGAACATTGCCGATAAAAGGGTCCAAGAAGGGTAACAATGACATGATTTGGTGGAAATGACCAAACGGAAAATGAATAGGGGTATAATGTAAAGGAAAGGACGAACTGAAGGACAGATAAGTGGATTAAAAGGAACGAAAGGACAGTTGAACTCAAGCAAAGATAATAATATACTGAAGGACAGATGGGTAGATGAAAAGGGATGGAAATAAAGGAAAGATGGGTGGATAAATAGATGGTAAAGGATGAAGAAGAAGGATGAAGGACAGAAGAGAAGGATATATGAACACAAGGAAAGAAGGGTCAATGAGAAGGGAAGGAACTATGGAAAAGATGTGGGGATGAAAAGGGTAGGTAAAATGGAAATATAGGAAAGATGGGTGGATAAACAGATGAAAAAGAAGGTAAAGGATGAACAAGGAAACACAGGTGGAATGGAAGGATGAAGGAAAGGATGGACTCAAGGAAAGACTGGTGGATGAAAAGGGAAGGAAAGATGGGGAGATGAAAAGAAGGAAGGGATGAACTCAAGGAAAGAAATATGGAAATGAAAGATTGAAGAGAAGGATGAACAAGAAAGATGGGTGGATGAAGGGAAGGAAATTGGAAATAAGGAAAGGAAAGATGGGTGGATGAAAAGAGAAGGAAATATGGAAAAAGATGGGTGGATGAAAAGGGTAGGTAAAATGGAAATAAAGGAAAGATGGGTGGATAAATAGATGAAAAAGAAGGTAAAGGATTAACAAGGAAACACGGGTGGAATGGAAGAAATGAAAGACGGAAGAGAAGGAAAGGTTGGACTCAAGGAAAGACGGGTGGATGAAAAGGAAGGAAATATGGAAATGAGAAAGGAAGATGGGTGGATGAAAAGAAGGAAAGGATGAACTCAAGGAAAGACATATGGAAATGAAGGATGGAAGAGAAGATTGAAGAGAAGGATGAACAAGAACAGACGGGTGGATGAAAAGGGAAGGAAATATGGAAATGAAGGAAAGGAAAGATGGGTGGATGAAAAGAGAAGGAAATATGGAAAAGATGGGTGGATGAAAAGGGAAGGTAAAATGAAAATAAAGGAAAGATGGGTGGATAAATAGATGAAAAAGAAGGTAAATGATAAACAAGGAAACACGGCTGGAATGGAAGGATGAAAAAGAAAGAATGAGAAGAAAAGATGGAAGAAATGAAGGACGGAAGAGAAGGAAAGGATGGACTCAAGGAAAGACGGGTGGATGAAAAGGGAAGGAAATATGGAAAAGAAGGATGAACTCGAGGAAAGAAATGAAGGATGAACTCAAGGAAAGAATTTTGGAAATAAAGGAAAATGGGTGGATGAAAAGATGAACAAGAAGGAAAGATGAACTCAAGGAAAGATGGAAGAAGTGAAGGATGAACTCAAGAAAAGGGAAGGAAAGATGAAAAGCGAAGGAAATATGGAAATGAAGGATGGAAGAGAAGATGATAAGGAAGGGAAGGATTGAAAGGAAAGACGAGTGGATGAGAAGAGAAGGAAATATGGAAAAGAAGGATGAACTCAAGGAAAGAAATATGGAAATGAAGGATAGAAGAGAAGATTGAAAAGAAGAAGAGAAGGATGAACAAGAACAGACGGGTGGGTGAAAAGGGAACAAAATATGGAGGAAATGAAGGATGGAAGAGAAGATGAAAAGGGAAGGATCTAAAGGAAAGATGGGTAGAAGAGAAGGAAAGGAAGGACTCAAGGAAAGACCGGTGGATGAAAAGGGAAGGAAATATGGAAATGAAGGAAAGGAAAGATGGGTGGATGAAAAGATGAGCTAAAAGTGCAGATAGCCATTGAGGCTAGCTAGCGTTAGCAGTCAACAGTATGTCGGCTACGAAGCGTCGCCTCCTCCTCACCCGAAGTCTTTTCTCCAAAAAATAAAAATAATTAAAACAGCTCCAAAATCAACACTTTTGCTTGATTCCAGTTAGTTTGGAGCACTTTTGATAAAAGACGATTTCAATGAAAACTGAAATTAATAGGGAAGGGTACGCTTGGAGTTGAGGCCCTAGTGGGATTCGAACCCACAAACCCTGGCTCACTAGGCCAATGCCCAAACCGCTGATCCACGGGGACGCCATACAATCATAGTAATAGTAGTTGACACAAATATGTGGGTGGCACCATGCGTGACGTCACGTGCTTGCGTGTTTGCGTGCGTGGGCCCGTAAATTCTTCAAGGCGGTGTAAAAGGAAGATGAGAAAGTTTTGTTTTTGTCAATTTGTTTGTTGGGGATGAGTTCCCGATGTACACGGCAACATTTTGAAGTTACGAACGGCTGGAAGGATGGAAGAGAAGATAAGGCATTAAAAAGGAAAGGATGATATGGGAAAATGTGAAATTAAGAAAAGAGAGGGAGTATAACAATGGAAGAAAAGACAAAAGAATGAATGGCAAGAATGGTGCGAAAAAGATGAAAAGGAAGGAAAAGTCAGGGATGAATGGGAGTGATCAGCGGGATATGAACCCACAACCTCTGGATTACGAAAGCAACGCTCTAACCACTGACCCACGGTCAACACGGCTCATACTTGAGAAGGTTGACACACATGTGGGCGGGACCGTGCGTGACGTCACATGCGTATTTGCGTGCGCGGGCATTGACAGAGCGATGAGAAAGTTTTCTTTTGTTGATTTGATTGTTGGGGTTGACTTCCCGATGAACACGACAACATTTTGAAGTTACGAATGATGGATGATGGTGGATGAAAAGATGAGCTAAAAGTGCAGATAGCCATAGAGGCTAGCTAGCGTTAGCAGTCAACAGTTGGTCGGCTACGAAGCGTCGCCTCCTCCTCACCCGAAGTCTTTTCTCCAAAAAATAAAAAATTAATAAAAATAATTAAAACAGCTACAAAATGAACACTTTTGCTTGATTCCAGTTAGTTTGGAGCACTTTTGATAAAAGACGATTTCAATGAAAACTGAAATTAACGGGGAAGGGAACGCTTGGAGTTGAGGCCCTAGTGGGATTCGAACCCACAAACCCTGGCTCACTAGGCCAATGCCCTAACCGCTGAGCCACGGGGCCGCCATACAACCATAGTAATAGTAGTTGACACAAATATGTGGGTGGCACCATGCGTGACGTCACGCGCTTGCGTGTTTGCGTGCGTGGGCCCGTAAATTCTTCAAGGCGGTGTAAAAGAAAGACGAGAAAGTTTTGTTTTTGTCGATTTATTTGTTGGGGATGAGTTCCCGATGTACACGGCAACATTTTAAGTTACGAACGGCAGGAAGGATGGAAGAGAAGATAAGGCATGAAAAAGGAAAGAGATGTGGGAAAGTGTGAAATTAAGAAAAGAGAGGTGTATAACAATGGAAGAAAAGACAAAAGAATGAATGGCAAGAATGGCAAAAAGATGAAAAGGAAGGAAAAGTCAGGGATGAATGGGAGTGATCAGCGGGATATGAACCCACAACCTCTGATTACGAAAGAACGCTCTAACCACTGACCCACGGCCAACATGCCTCATACTTGAGAAGGTTGACACACATGTGGTCGGGACCGTGCGTGACTCACATGCGTATTGCGTGCGCGGGCATTGACAGAGCGATGAGAAAGTTTTCCTTTTTGTTGATTTGTTTGTTGGGGTTGACTTCCCGATGAACACGACAACATTTTGAAGTTACGAATGATGGATGATGGTGGATGAAAAGATGAGCTAAAAGTGCAGATAGCTATAGAGGCTAGCTAGCGTTAGCAGTCAACAGTTGGTCGGCTACGAAGCGTCGCCTCCTCCTCACCCGAAGTCTTTTCTCCAAAAAATAAAAAAAATATAAAAATAATTAAAACAGCTACAAAATCAACACTTTTGCTTGATTCCAGTTAGTTTGGAGCACTTTTGGTAAAAGACGATTTCAATGAAAACTGAAATTAATAGGGAAGGGAACGCTTGGAGTTGAGGCCCTAGTGGGATTCGAACTCACAAACCGAGACTCACTAGGCCAATGCCATAACCGCTGAGCCACGGGGGCGCCATAGCATCATAGGGATAGTAGTTGACACAAATATGCGGGTGGCACCATGCGTGACGTCACGTGCTTGCGTGTTTGCGTGCGTGGGCCCGTAAATTCTTCAAGGCGGTGTAAAAGAAAGATGAGAAAATTTTGTTTTTGTCAATTTGTTTGTTGGGGATGAGTTCCCGATGTACCCGGCAACATTTTGAAGTTACGAACGGCTGGAAGGATGGAAGAGCAGATAAGCATGAAAAAGGAAAGGATGATGTGGGGAAGTGTTGAAATTAAGAAAAGAGAGGGAGTATAACAATGGAAGAAAAGACAAAAGAATGAATGGCAAGAATGGTACGAAAAAGATGAAAAGTCAGGGATGAATGGGAGTGATCAGCGGGATATGAACCCACAACCTCTGGATTACGAAAGCAACGCTCTAACCACTGACCCACGGTCAACACGGCTCATACTTGAGAAGGTTGACACACATGTGGGCGGGACCGTGCGTGACATCACATGCGTATTTGCGTGCGCGGGCATTGACAGAGCGATGAGAAAGTTTTCTTTTGTTGATTTGTTTGTTGGGGTTGACTTCCCGATGAACACGACAACATTTTGAAGTTACGAATGATGGATTATGTGGATGAAAAGATGAGCTAAAAGTGCAGATAGCCAAAGAGGCTAGCTAGCGTTAGCAGTCAACATTCGTCGGCTCCGAAGCGTCGCCTCCTCCTCACCCGAAGTCTTTTCTCCAAAAAATAAAAAAATATAAAAATAATTAAACACTACAAATCAACACTTCCTTTGCTTGATTCGGCAGTTAGTTTGGAGCACTTTTGGTAAAAGACGATTTCAATGAAAACTGAAATTATAGGAAGGGAACGCTTGGAGTTGGGCCCTAGTGGGATTCAGAACTCACACAAACCGAGACTCCCTCTAGAGGCCTATGCCATAGCCGGCTGAGAGTCCACGGGGGCGCCATATGGCATCATAGGGATAGTCGTTGACAACAAATATGCGGGTGGCACCTGCGTGACGTCCTTTCGTGCGTGTTTTGCGTGGCGTGGGCCCGTAAGATTCTTCAAGGCGGTGTAAAGGAAAGATGAGAAAATTTTGTTTTGTCAGTACTTTGTTTGTTGGGGATGAGTTCCGTGTGACAACGGCAACATTTTGAAGTTACGAACAGCTGGAAGGATGAAGAGAAGAGAAGGCTGAAAAATGAAAGGATGATTGGGAAAGTGTGAAATTAAGAAAAGAGAGGGAGTCATAACAATGGAAGAAAAGACAAAAAATGAAATGGCAAGAATGGTACAAAAAGATGAAAAGTCAGGATGAATGGAGACCATCGGGATATGAACTCCAAACGCTCGGGATTCACGAAAGCAAAGGACGCTCTAACCACTGACCCACGGTTCAACACGTCTCATAGCTTGAGAAGGTTGACCCAGGTTGGCGGGACCGTGGCGTGACATCACATGCGTAATTTTCGTGCGCGGGCATTGACTAGAGCGATGAGAAGTTTTCTTTTGTTGATTTGTGTTGTTGTGGGTTGACTTCCGCGGGGGGCGATGACGAAGCGACAACCTTTTGAAGTACGAATGATTGAGGATGGTGGTTAAAAGATGAGGCTAAAAGTGCAGATAGGCCAAGAGAGGCTACTACGTTAGCAGTCAACAGTTCTTCGGCTCCGAAGCGTCGCCTCCCTCCTCACCCGAAGTTTTTCTCCAAAAAATAAAAAATAATAAAAATAATTAAAACAGCTGCAAAATAACGACTTTTGCTTGATTCAAGTTAGTTTGGAGGACTTTGCTAGAAGACGATTTCCCAATGAAAACTGAATGAAAGTTAATGGGAAGGGAATGGTAGTTGGAGTTGAGGCCCTCCAGTGGGATTCGAACCACAAAACCTGGTCACAAGCCACTGCCCTAACCACTGATCCACGGGGCCGCCATCACAACCATAGTAATAGTAGTTGACCACAAAAATATGTGCGGTTCGGCACCATGCCGTGACGGTTCACGCAGCTTGCGTGTTTGCGGCGTGGGGCCCGTAAATTCTTCCAAGGCGGGTTCTGAAAAGAAAGCTGAGAAAAGTTTTGTTTTTGTAAATTTTGTTTGGGGATTAAGTTCCCGATGTACACGCGGCAACTTTGAAGTACGACCGGATTGGAAAGATGGAAGGAAGATAAGGCATGAAAAGGAAAAGGCTTGATGCGCGAGAAAAGGTGTGAAATTAAGAAAAGAGAGGGATTTACAAACAATGGAAGAAAAGACAAAAAGATAAATGGACAAGATGGTGCGAAAAGGAAGGAAGGTCAGGCCATGAATGGGGGGCGTCATCAGCGGGAAGATACGAACCCACAACCTCTGGATTACGAAAGCAAAACGGCCCTAACCACTGACCCACGGTCAACAACCAGCATCATACTTGAGAAGGTTGACACACATGTGGGCGGGGGAACCGTGCGCTGTCGTCACGTGCGTATTGCGTGCGCGGGCATTTGCAGAGCGATGAGAAAGTTCTTTTGGATTTGTTTGTTTGGGGTGGGACGTCCCCATGAACACGACAACATTTTGAAGTTACGAACGTTAAAGCTAAAGTTATATTATAAGTTTCACCTCGAAGTCCGCGGGAAGTGGCAAATGTTACACACTCACTTGAATTGAAAGTACCAGTCGTTTCTCCCTTTGTCATTCAAGCAACCCGGAAAAGAGCAAACGAAGGAATCTTTTGCAATGCATATAGGAAAATCCTGAGACTCGAATTCCTCCACTCGAAATCAAAGGGCGAAGTCGGGCACGATAAAAAAGAATGGGAAGAAAAACCCGGATGAAAAGTGAAATGCGCAATTTGTAATTTTGCTTTTCGGAAGAGGTTGTTTCTTTCTTTCAGAAATGAAGATTAGTCAAGTTGAAAATAAGATCTTAAGAGTAGTTTTAGAAAAAAAAGTTCAAGTGCTTTTTGCTTAAAATGAAGATGAGAGTACTTTTGTGTTGAGTGGGTAATCGCAGACTTTTGAGAAATCAAAAGTTTGGAGCACTTTGATACACAAGACAATTCAATGAAAACAGAAGTAATAGGGAAGAGAAGCGAATGGTTGGAGTTGAGGCCCAGTGGGATTCGAACTCACAAAATCCTGGCTCACTAGGCCAATGCCCTAACCGCTGAGCCACTGGGGGGGGCGCCATACCATCATAGGGATAGTAGTGACAACAATATGCGGGGTTGCACCATGCGTGATGTCACGTGCCTTGCGTGTTTGCGTGCGTGTGGTTGGGCTGTCAATTCTCCAAGGCAAAAGAAAGATGAGAAAGTTTTTTTTTTTGTCGCGTTCTTTGTTGGGTGAATTCCCAGATGTACACGGCAACATTTTGAAGTTCCGAAGGTTAAAGTAGAGCAGAAAAGGCTGGCACAGGGACAGCACATTAGCTCAGTTGGTTTAGAGCGTTGGCCTTGCGGTTCTGTGAGGACCGGCGTTCGAGCCTCAGCCCCCTCCCTGTGTGGAGTCCTTCTCCTCCTAAGAACAGGCGACATTAATTGGACTATAAATTGGAGGGCAAGCGGAAGGGAACGAGAAAAAACATAGAAGGGAACTGAAGAAAGAGAGTGCAAATACAGCAAGCGAATGGAATGGAAGAAAAGGCGGCGGAATTGTATTCAACTACATTGAAGGTGGAAATTCCCTGGAAAAGGTAAAGAAGGAAGATCATTGCCGATAAAAGGGTTCAAGAAGGGTAACAATGACATGATTTGGTGGAAATGACCAAACAGGAAAATGAATAGGGGGATTAATGTAGGATTACTAAGGAAAAGATAAACTGAAGGACAGATGAGTGCGATGAAAAAGGAACTAAAGGACAGTTGAAACTCAAGCAAAGAAAGTAATACACTGAAGGACAGATGGGTGGATGAAAAGGGATGGAAAATAAGGAAAGATGGGTTGGATAAATAGTTGGTAAAGGATGAAGAAGAAAACATGGGTTGAAAGGGAAGGATGAAGGGACAGAGGAGAAGGAAATATGAACACAAGGAAAGAAAGGATAATGAGAAGGGAAGGAAATATGGAAAGACCTTTGTGGGGATGTGTGAAAAGGGTAGGTAAAATGGAAAAAATATAGGAAAGCTGGGTGGATAATAAACAGATGAAAAAGGAAGGAGTAAAGGTGGTGCGCCCCTCGTGAACAAGGAAACACAGGTGGAATGGTGGAAGGATGAAGAAAGAAATGAAGGACGGCAGAGAAGGAAAGGATGGACTCAAGGAAAGACGGGTGGATGAAAAGGGAAGAAAATATGGAAAGGAAAGATGGGTAGTGAAAAGAAGGAAGGGATGAACTAAGGAAAGAAATAGGAAATGAACGATTGAAGAAGAAGGATGAACAGAACAGATGGTGATGAGAAAGGGAAGGAAATTTGGAAATGAAGGAAAGGAAAAGATGGGTGCATGAAAAGAGAAGGAAATAGGGTGAAAAGGGTAGGTAAAATGGCAAGAAAGGAAGATGGAGTGGAATAAATAGATGAAAAAGAAGTAAAGGTTAACAGGAAACACGGGTGGAAATGGAAGAAATGAAGGACGGAAGAGAAGAAAAGGTGGGAACTCAAGAAAAAGACGGGTGGATTGAAAAGGAAGGAAATATGGAAATGAAGGAAAGGAAAGATGGGTGGATGAAAAGAAGGAAAGGATTGTTGAACTCAAGAAAGACATTATGGAAGAGAAGATGAAGAGAAGGATGAACAAGCACAGACGGGATGGATGAAAAGGGAAGGAAATATGGTAATGAAGGAGGAAAGATGGGTGGAGTGAAAAAGAAGGAAATATGGAAAAGATGGGTGGATGAAAAAGGGAAGGTGGTAAAATGAAATAAAGGAAGAGGAGGATAAAATGAGAAAAAAGAAGGTAAAGGGATGAACAAGAAAAACACGGCTGGGAGAAGGATGAAAAGAAAGAATGAGAAGAAAAGATGGAAAGAAATGAAGGACGGAAGAGAAGAGGGAAGAGAGGAAAGGATGACCAAGGGAAAGACGGGTTGGATGCAAAGGGAAGGAAATATGGAAATGAAGGAAAGGAAAGATGGGGGGATGAAAAGCAGAAGGAAATATGGAAAAGATGGGTGAATGAAAAGGGAGGGTTAAAATGAAATAAAGGAAAGAGGGTGGATAAAAAGATGAAAAAGAAGGTAAGGATGAAACAGGGAGGAAACCACGGCTGGAGGCGGGGAATGGAAGGATGAAAAGAAAGAATGAGAAGAAAAGATGGAAGAATGAAGGACGGAAAGAGAAGGAAGAGAAGAGACGGAAAGGGGACTCAAGGAAAGACGGGTGGATTGAAAAGGGAAGGAAATATGGAAAAGAGGGATGAAATCGAGGAAAGAAATGAAGGAGTGACTCAAGGAAAGGAATTATGGAAATAAAGGAAAGAGGGAGTGGATTGAAAGATGAAAAAGGAAGGAAAGAGATGAACTCAAGGAAAGATGGAAGAAGATGAAGGATGCAACTCAAGGGAAAAGGGAAGGAAAGATGAAAAGCGAAGGAAATATGGAAATGAAGGATGGAAGAGAAGATGATAGGAAGGGAGGATTTTGATGAACGGAAAGACGAGGTGGATGAGAAGAGAAGAAAAAAAGGAAAAGAAGGATGAACTCAAGGAAAGAAATATGGAAATGAGGGGATAGAAGAGAAGATTGAAAAGCCGAGAGAAGGTGAAACAAGAACAGACGGGTGTGTGAAAAGGGAACCAAAAATCGATGAGGAAGGAAAGAACCGGATGGAAGAGAAGATGAAAGGGAAGGATTTCTAAAGGAAAAAGATGGTTAGAGAGAAAGCGAAAGGAAGGACTCAAGGGACAAAAGACCGGGTGGATGAAAAGGGAAGGAAAATGGAAATGGAAGGAAAGGAAAGGAAAGAGGGTGGATGGAAACGATGAGCTAAAAGTGCAGATAGCCATAGAGGGCTTAGCTTAGGGTGAGCAGTCAACAGTTGTGTCGGCTACGAAGCGTCGCCTCCTCCTCACCCGAAGTCAGTCTTTTCTCCAAAGAAATGTAAAAAAATAAGAAAAACAGCTCCAAAATCAAACACTTTTGCTGATTCCAGGTTAGTTTGGAGCACTTTTGATAAAGACGATTTCAATGAAAAATGAAATTATAGGGGAAGGGTTGGAGTTAACGGCCCTAGTGGGATTCGAACCCAACAAACCCTGGCTCAGAAGCCAATGCCCTAACCGTTGATCACGGGGCCCCGCCATACAATCACAGTAATAGTAGTTGACACAAATTAAGTGGGTAGCACCATGCATGACGTCAGTGCTTGCGTGTTTGCGTGCGTGGGCCCGTAAATTCTTCAAGGCGGTTTTTGTATTGTAAATGTATTGTAAATAAAGAAAGATGAGACAGTTTTGTTTTGGTCAATTTGTTTGTTGGGGATTGAGTTTCCCGATGTACACGGCAACATTTGAAGTTACGAACGCTGGAAGAATGAAAAGAGAAGGATAAGGCGATGACAAATAAAGGAACGGATGATGGGAGAAAGTGTGAAATTAAGAAACAGAGAGGGGTATTACAACAATGGAAGAAAAGACAAAAGAATGGAATGGCAAGAATGGTCGAAAAGGAAGGAAGGTCAGGCATGAACAGGAGAGTGGCGTCATTAGCGGGATTACGAACCCAAACCTCTGGATTACAAAAGCAACGCCATAACCACTGACCCACGGTCAACATTGGCTAATACTTGAGAAGGTTGACACCACATGTGGGCGGGGGAACGTTGCGTGACGTACACGATGCGTATTTGCGTGGGCGGGCATTGCCAGAGCATGAGAAAGTTTTCTTTTGTTGATTTGTTTGTTGGGGATTTTTTGACTTCCCCGAATGAACACGACAACATTTTGAAAGGACGCTGATGGATTGATGGTGGATGAAGTTAGAGCAAAAATGCAGTAGCCATAGAGGCTAGCTAGGGTTAGCAGTCAACAGTTGGTCGGCTCCGAAGCGTCGCCTCCTCCTCACCCGAAACAGTCTTTTCTCCAAAAAATATAAAAAATTAAAAAACAGCTCCAAAATCAAACACTTTTTGCTGATCCAGTAGTGGAAGCACTTTTGATAAAGACGATTTCAATGAAAACTGAAATTAATAGGGAAAGGTTGGAATTGAGGCCCGAGTCGGATTCGAACCCACAAACCCTGCTCATTTAAGCCAATGCCCTAACCGCTGATCCACGGGGCCCATACAATCATTTAGTAATAGTAGTTGACACAAATACGTGGGCTGGCACCCATGCATTGACGTCACGTGCTTGCGTGTTTGCGTGCGTGGCGCCCGAAATTCTCAAGGCGGTGTATAAAGAAAGATGAGAAAGTTTGTTTTGTCAATTTGTTTGTTGGGGATTGAGTTCACGATGTACACGGAACAGTTTTGAAGTTACGAACGGCTGGAAGAATGGAAGAGAAGATAAGGCATGAAAAAAGGAAAGGATGATGGGAGAAAGTGTTGAAATTAAGAAAAGAGAGGGGATTACAGCAATGGAGAAAAGACAAAAGAATGAATGGCAATAATGGATGCGAAAAAAAAGATGAAAAGGAAGGAAAAAAGGTCAGGCATGGATGGGAAGTGCGTCATCAGCGGGGGATACGAACCCACAACCTATGGATTACGAAAGCAAACGCCCCTAACCAATGACACGGTCAACATGGCTCATACTTGAGAAGGTTGACACAATGTGGCGGGGGGACCGTTGCGTGGACGTCACATGCGTATTTGCGTGCGCGGCATGACAGAGCACGTGAGAAAGTTTTCTTTTGTTGATTTGTTTGTTGGGATTGAACTTCCCGATGAACCGGACCAAACATTTGAAGTTACGAATGATGGATGATGGGGATGAAAAGATGAGCTAAAAAGTGCAATAGCCCTAGAGGCTAGCTAGCGTTAGCAGTCAAACAGGTGGTCGGCCGAAGCGTCGCCTCCTCCTTCACACCGAAGTCTTTTCTCCAAAAAATAAAAAATTAATAAAATAATAAAACAGCTCCAAAATCAACACTTTTGTTTGATTCCAGTTAGCTTGGGAGCACTTTGATAGAAGACGATTCAATGAAAAAACTGAAATTAATGGGGAAGGAACAGGTTGGAGTTGAGGCCCGCGGTGGGATTCGAACCCACAATCCCTGGCTCATAAGCCAATACCCTAACCGCTGATCCACGGGGCCGCCATAAACCATACTAATAGTAGTTGACACAAATATGTGGGTGGCACCATGCGTTGAAGTCACGCGCTGCGGTTTGCGTGCGTTGCTGGGCCCGTAAATTCTTCAAGGCGGTTTTGGTGTAAAAGAAAGATGAGAAAGTTTTGTTTTTGTCAATTTGTTTTGGGGATTGAGTTCCCGATGTACAACGGCAACCTTTTGAAGTTACGAACGGCTGGAAGAATGGAGAGAAGATAAGGCATGACAAGGAAAAGGATGATGGGAGAGGAAAGTGTGAAATTAAGAAAAGAGAGGGATTACAACAATGGAAGAAAAGACAAAAGAATGAATGGCAAGAAGACTGGGCGAAAAGATGAAAAGGAAAGGAAAGGTCAGGATGAATGGGAGTGATCAGCAGGAGATGAACCAACAACCTCTTGCATTAACAATAGCAACGCTCTACACCACTGACCCACGGTAACACGGCTCGACTTGGAGAAGGTTGACACACATGTGGGCGGGACCGTGCGTGACGTCACATGCGGATTGCGTGCGAGGGCCATTGGACAGAGCGATGAGCAAGTGTTCTTTTGATTGATTGTTGTTGGGGTTGACTTACCGATGAACACGACAAACATTTGAGTTACGAATGATGGATGATGGGGGATTGTGAAAAGATGAGCTAAAAGTGCAGATAGCCATAGGGCTAGCGAGCCGTAGCAGTCAAAACAGTTGGTCGGCTACGAAGCTCGCCTCCTCATCACCCGAAGTCTTTTCTCCAAAAAATAAAAAATAATAAAAATAATTAAAACAGCTCCAAAATCAACACTTGTGTTGATTACAGTTTAGTTTGGAGCACTTTGATAAAGACGATTCAAAGAAAACTGAAATTAATAGGGAAGGGAACGCTTGGAGTGAGGCTCCTAGTGGGATTCGACCCACAAACCCTGGTAAACTGGCAATGCCCTAACCGCTGAGCCACGGGCCGCCATACCAATCATGAGTAATAGTAGTTGACGCAAATATTGTGGGTGGCCACCATGCGTGACTCAAAGCTTGCGTGTTTGCGTGCGTGGGCCCGTAAAATTCTTCTAAGGCGGTGTCGGTTGGTAAAAGAAAGATGAGAAAGTTTTTGTTTCTGTCAATTTGTTTGTTGGGGATGAGTCCCGAGACACCGGCCAACATTTGAAGTTACGAACGGCTGTTTGGAAGGATGGAAGAGAAGATAAGGCATATGAAAAAGGAAAAGGATTGATGTGGGAAAGTGTGAAATTAAGAAAAGAGAGGGAGAATAACAATGGAAGAAAGACAAAGACATGAATGGCAAAGGAATGGTGGAAAAAAGATGAGGAAAGGAAGGAAAGGAAAGGTCAGGGATGCATGGGAGTGATCAGCGGGATATGAACCCACAACCTCTGGGACTAGAAAAGCAACGCTCTAACCACTGACCACGGTCAAACATGGCTCATTCTTGAGAAGGTGACACACATGTGGGCGGGACCGGCGTGCAGTCACATGAGTTTTGCGTGCGCGGGCATGACAGAGCGATGAGAAGTTTTCTTTATGATTGTTTTGGTGTTGATTCCCGATGAACACCGCAAACATTTGAAGTTACGAATGATGGTGATGGTGGATGAAAAGATGAGCTCAAAGTGCAGATAGCCATAGAGCTAGCTAGCGTTAGCAGTCAACAGTTGGTCGGTACGAGCGTCGCCCTCCTCTCCCCGAAAGTCTTTTCTCCAAAAAATAAAAAAAAAATACAAAATAATCAAACACAGCTCCAAATCCCAACACTTTTGCTTGATTCCAGTTAGTTTGGAGCACTTTGGTTTAAAAGCGATTTCAATGATGAAAAAACGGAAATTAATGGGAAAGGAACGTGGAGTGAGCGGGCCCTAGTGGGATTCGAACTCACAAACCCTGGCTCACTAGGTCAATGCCTAACAGCTGAGCCACGGGTGCGCCAATAGCATCATAGGGGTAGTAGTTGACACAAATATGCGGGTGGCACCATGCGTGATGTCACGTGCTTGCGTGTTGCGTGCGTGGCTCGTAAATTCTTCAGGCGGCGTAAAGACAGATGAGAAAGTTTTTGTTGTCGAGTTGTTTGTTGGGGGTGAATTCCATATGTCACGGCAAACATTGTGAGTTCCGAAGGTTAAGTGTGAGCAGAAATGGCTTGAGACACAGGGAAAGCACATTAGCTCCGTGGTAGTAGAGCATTGGCCTTTCTGGGTTGAAGACCCGGGTGGTTCGAGCCCCGCCCTCCCTGTATGGAGTCCTCTCCTCCAAGAACAGGCGACATTAATTGGACTCTAAAATTGGAAAGAAGAGAAAATAACATAGAAGGGAACTGAAGAAAGAGAGTGCGAATACAGCAATCGAATGGAAGGAAGAAAAGGCAGGAAGGCAATTGTATTAAACTACATTTGAAGGCTGGTCATCCCTGGACAAGGTAAAAGATGGAAAGAACATTGCGATTAAAAGGGTCCAAGAAGGGTAACATGCAATGATTTGGTGAAATGACCAAAAACCAAACGAAAAGGAATAGGGGATTAATGTGATTACTAAGTAAAGGATGACCTGAAGGACGGTGAGTGGATGAAAAGGAAACGAAAAGGGACAGTTGATCTTCAAGCAAAGAAAGTATATACTGAAGGACACAGATGGGTGGATGAAAAGGGATTGAAAATAAAGGAATGGAAAGATGGGTGGTAAAATAGATGGTAAAGGATGAAGAAGAAAAATGAAGGATTTGAAGGACAGAAGAGAAGACATTGAAACACAGGAAGAAGGATAGCTGAGAAGGGAAGGGAAATATGGAAAAGATGTGGGGTGAAAAGGTAGGTAAAGGAATATCGGGCAAGATGGGGGGTGGATAAACAGATTGAAAAGAAGGTAAAGGGTGAACAGGAAAACAAAGGTGGAATGGAAGGATGAAGAAGAGAAATGGAAGGACGGAAGAGAAGGAAAGGATGACTCAAGGAAAGCGGGGTGGATGAAAAAGGAAAGGGAAATATGGAAAGGAAAGATGGGCGATGGATGAAAAGAAGGAAGGGATGAACTCAAGGAAGAAAAAAATATGGAAATGAAAGATGAGAGAAGGATGAACAAGAACAGATGGGGACTGAACTGGATGAAAAGGGAAGGAATTTGGAAAAATGAAGGAAGGAAAGAGGGTGCATGAAAAGAGAGGAAATATGGAAAAGGGTAGGTAAAATGGAAATAAGAAAAGATGGGTGGATAAAATAGATGAAAAGAAGGTAAAAGGGTTAACAAGGAAAACACGGGTGGGAATGGAAGAAATTGAAGGGAACGGATGGAGGAAGGAAGAGGTTGGACTAAGGAAAGACGGGTGGATGAAAAAGGAAGGAAATATGGAAAGGAAAGATGGGTAGATGAAAAGAAGGAAGGGATGAACTCAAGGAAAGACATATGGAAATGAAGGAGGAAAGAGAAGGATGAACAAGACCAGACGGGTGGATGAAAAGGAAGGAAGGAAATTGGAAATGAAGGAAAGGAAAGATGGGTGGATGAAAGAGAAGGAAATATGGAAAGATGGGTGGATGAAAAGGAAGGTAAAATGGAAATAAAGGAAAGATGGGTGGAGATAAATAGATGAAAAAGAAGGTAAAAGGATGAACAAGGAAACACGGCTGGAAGGAAGGATGAAAAAGAGAGAAATGGAGAAGAAAAGTGGCAGAAATGAAGGACGGAAGAGAAGGAAAGGATGGAACTCAGGAAAGACGGGTGGATGAAAAGGGAAGGAAATATGGAAATGAAGGAAAGGAAAGATCGGGTGGGATGGAAAAGAGAAGGAAATAGGAAAAAAAGAGGGTGAATGAAAAGGGGAGGTTATAAAAATGGAAATAAAGGAAAGATGGGTGATAAATAGAAGAAAAGAAGGTAAAGGATTGAACAAGGAAACACGGCTTGGAATGGAAGGATGAAAAAGAAAGAATGAGAAGAAAAGATGGAAGAGAAATGAGGACGGAAGAGAAGGAAAGGATGGACTCAAGGAAAGGAAAGGACGGGTGGATGAAAAGGGAAGGAAATATGGAAAAGAAGGAGGGGAACTGAGGAACAGAAATGAAGGATGAACTCAAGGAAAGAATTTGGAAATAGGAAAGATGGGTGGATGCAAGATGAACAGGAAGGAGGGAAAGGATGACTCAAGAAAGATGGAAGAAGTGAAGGATGAACTCAAGGGAAAAGGGAAGGAAAGATGAAAGCGAAAGGAAAATATGGAAATGAAGGATGGAGAGAAGATGATAAGGAAAGGGAAGGATTGAAAGAAAGACGAGTGGATGAGAAGAGAAGGAAATATGGAAAAGAGGATGAACTCAAGGAAAGAAATATGGAAATGAAGGATAGAGAGAACATTGAAAAGAAGAAGAGAAGGCTGAACAAGAACAGACGGGTGGTGGAAAAGGGAACAAAAAATGGAGGAAATGAAGGTGAAGGAGAAGATGAAAGGGAAGGATCTAAGGAAAGATGGGTTTAGAAGAGAAGGAAAGGAAGGACTCAGGAAGGGGACGGGGATGAAAGGGAAGGGAAATAGGGGAATGAAGGAAAGGAAAGATGGGGGCTGAAAGATGAAGCTAAAAGTGCAGATAGCCATAGAGGTAGCTAGCGTTAGCAGTCAACAGTTGGTCGGCTACGAGCGTCGCCTCCTCCTCACCCGAAGTCTTTTCTCCAAAACATAAAAATAATTAAAAACCGTCCAAATCAACCACTTTTGCTTGATTCCAGTTAGTTTGGAGCCCTTTTTGATAAAAAGTGACGATTTCAATGAAAACTGAAATGAATAGGGAAGGGAACGCTTGGAGTAGAGGCCCTAGATGGGATTTCAAACCCACAAACCCTGGCTCACTAGGCCAATGCCACTTAACGCTGATCCACGGGGGACGCCACATACAATCATAGGTAAAGTAGTTGACACAAATATGTGGGTGGCACCATGCGTGACGTCACGTTGATTTGCGTGGTTTGCGTGCGTGGGCCCGTAAAATTCTCCAAGGCGTGTAATTGAAAGGAAAGATGAGAAAGTTTTGTTTTTGTCAATTTGTTTGTGGGGATGAGTCCCGATGTTAAACGGCAACATTTTGAAGTTTCGACACGGCTGGAAGGATGTGGAAGAGAAGATAAGGCATGAAAAAAGGAAAGGATGATGTGGGAAAGTGTGAAATAAGAAAAGAGAGGGAGTAAACAATGGAAGAAAATACAAAAGAATGAATGGACAAGAATGGTGCGAAAAAAGATTGAAAAAGGTCAGGGATGAATGGTGAGTGATCAAACAGGATATGAACCCACAACATCTGGATTACGAAAGCAACGCTCTAACCACGACCCACGGTCAACACGGCTCATACTGGAGAAGGTTGACACGCATGTGGGCGGCGGGGACAGTGTGTGACGTTAAATGCGTATTTGCGTGCGCGGGGGCATGACAGAGCGGATTGAGAAAGTTTTCTTTTGTTGATTGTTTTGTTGGGGTGACTCCCATGAACACGACAACATTTTGTTTGAAGTTACGAATGATGGATGATGGTGGATGAAAAGATGAAGAGCTAAAAGTGCAGATAGCCATAGAGGCTAGCTCGCGTTAGATTGTCAAACAGTTGGTAGGCTACGAAGCGTCGCCTCCTCCTCACCCGAAAAAGGCTTTTCTCCAAAAAATAAAAAAATTATAAAAAAATAATTAAAACAGCCAAAAATCTCAACACTTTTGCTTGATTCCAGTTAGTTTGGAAGCACTTTTTGATAGAAAGACGGATTTCAATGAAAACTGAAATTAATGGGGGAGAACGCGTTTGGAGTTGAGGCACCTAGTGGGATTCGAACCCACCAACTTGGACTCCCACTAAGCCAATGCCCTAAACGCTGATCCACAGAAGCCGCCATACAACCATAGTAATAGTAGTTGACAAAATATGTGGGTGGCACCAGGTGACGTCACGCGCTTGCGTGTTTGCGTGCGTGGGACCGTAAATTCTCAAGGCGGTGTAAAAGAAAGATGAGAAAGTTTTGTTTTTGTCAATTTGTTTGTTGGGGATGAGTCCCGATGGTGGACACGGCAACATTTTGAAAAGTTACGAACGGCAGGAAGGAGGAAGAGACGATTTAAGGCATGAAAAAAGGAAAGGATGATGTGTGGAAAGTGTGGAAATCAAGAAAAGAGAGGGAGTATAACAATGGAAGAAAAGACACAAAAGGCATGAAGGCAAGAATGGTGGTCGAAAAAAAAAGATGATGAAAAGGAAGGACAAAGGTCAGGCATGAATGGGAGTGGAGTCGAAGTGATCAGCAGGATATGAAACCACAAATCTGGGATACGAAAGCAAACATCTTAAACCATGACCCACGGTCAACACGGCTCACACTTGAGGAAGGTTGACACCCACCATGTGGGCGGGACCGTGCGTGACGTAGGAATTGGGTATTGCGTGCGCGTGCAGGCATTGACAGCGCGATGAGAAAGTTTTCTTGTGTTGATTTGTTTGTTGGGGTTGACTCCCGAGGAACACGACAACATTTTGAGTTACGAATGATGGATGATGGTGGATAAAAAGATGAGTAAAAAGTGCAGATAGCCATAGAGGGCCTAGCTAGGTAGCAGTCAAAAGGTTGGTCGTACGAAGCGTCGCCTCCTCCTCACCCGAAGTTCTTTTCTCCAAAAAATAAAAATAATTAACACACTCCAAAATCAACACTTTTGCTTGCTTCCAGTTAGTTTGGAGCACTTTTGATAAATACGATTTCAATGAAAACTGAAATTAATAGGGAAGGGTTTGAGTTGAGGGGCCCTAGTGGGGGGACGGATTCGAAACCCACCAAACCTGGCTCATAAGGCCAATTGCCACAACCTAGCTCACTAGGCCAATGCCATAACCGCTGAGCCACGGGGCGCCATACAATCATAGTAATAGTAGTTGCACAAATATGTTGGGTGGCCACAATGCGTTGACGTCAAATGCTTCGTGTTTGAGTGTGCGTGGCCCGTAATTCTCAAAAGGCGGTGAAAGGTAAAATGTTGTAAAAGAAAGATGAGAAAGTTTTGTTTTTACGATCATTTGTTTGTTGGGGTGTGAATTTCCAGAGGTACACGGCAAACATTTTGAAGTTACGAACGGCTGGAAGAATGGAAGAGAAGATAAGGCATGAAAAAAGGAAAGGATTGATGTGGGCAAAGTGTGAAATTAAGAAAAAGAGAGAGAGGGAGTTATAACAATGAAGAAAGAAAGACAAAAAGGATGAATGCAAGAATGGTCCGAACAAAGATGAAAAGGAAGGAAAGGGTCAGGAATGAATGGGAGTGATCAGGCAGGATAGAACCACAACTCTGGATTACGAAAGCAACGCTCTAACCACTGACACCCCGGTCAACACGGCTCATATTTGAGAAGGTTGACACACGTGGGCGGGACGTGCGTGACGTAGCATGCGTATTTGCCGTGCCGCGGGCCATGACAGAGCGATTGAGCAGAAAGTTTTCCTTTTGTTGATTTGTTTGTTGGGGTTGACTTCCGATGAACACGACAACATTTTGAAGTTTACGAATGATGGATGATGGTGGATAAAAAGAAGATGAGCTAAATAATAATCAAAAAAAAAAAAGCAAAAAAAAAGTGCAGATAGCCATAGAGGCTAGCTAGGGTGCAGTCAACAGTTGGTCGTACGAAGCGTCGCCTCCTCCTCACCCGAAGTCTTTTCTACAAAAAATAAAAATAATTAAAACAGCTCCAAAATCAAACACTTTTTTTTTGGCCTTGATCAGTTAGTTGGAGCCACTTTGATAAAAGAACGATTTCAATGAAAACTGAAATTAATAGGGAAGGCGTTGGAGTTAAGGCCCTAGTGGGATTAGAACCCACAAACCCTGGCTCACTAAGCCAATTGCCCTAACCCCGAGCCACGGGGCCGACCATACAATATAGTAATAGTAGTTGACACAAATACGTGCGTGGGGCACCATTGCATGACGTAACGTGGCCTGCGTGTTTGCGTGCGTGGGCCCGTAAATTCTTCAAGGCGGGGTTGGTTTTTTTTGTAAAGAAAGATGAGAAAGTTTTGTTTTTGTCAATTTGTTTGTTGGGGATGAGTTCCGGATGTACACGGCAACATTTTGAAGTTACGAACGGCCTGGAAGAATGGAACAGAAAGTAAGGCATGAAAAGGAAAGGATGATGGGAGAAGTGTGAAATTAAGAAAAGAGAGGGATTACAACATGGAAGAAAAAGAAAAGACAAAAGATCTGAATGGCAAGCATGGTGCGAAAGGAAGGAAAGGTCAAAGCCATGAATAGGAGTGGCTGCACTCAGGGGATACGAAACCCACAACCTCTGGATACGAAAGCAACGCCCTCAACCAATGACCCCACGGTCAAACACAGCTCTAACTTGAGAAGGTTGACACAATGTGGGCGGGACCGTGCGTGTCGTCAAGTGCGTATTGACATGCGCGGGGCATGACAGAGCGATGAGAAAATTTCTTTTGTTGATTTGTGTGTTGGGGGTGACTTCCCGATGAACACGACAACATTTTGAAGTTTTACGAACGTTCAAGCTAAGTTCTTATTATAAGTTTCACCGCGGAAGTCCGCGGAAGTGGCAAATGTTACACACACTTGAATTGAAGTTACACAGTCGTTTCTCCCATTTTTCTCTTCAAGCAACACGGAAAAGAAGGCAAACGAAAGGATATCTTCGCAATGCAGTCGGAAAAATCCTGGAGTCGGAATTCCTCACTCGAAATCAAAGGGCGAAGGGGGCACGATAAAAAGAAGTGGAAAGAAAAACCCGGATTGAAAAGTGAAAGCGGCAATTGTAATTTTGTTTTCGGACGAGGTTGTTTCTTCATTTCTAGAAATGAAGATTATCAAGTAAAATAGATTTAAGAGTAGTTTTGAGAAAAAAAAAGTTCAAGTGCTTTTTGGTAAATGACGATTGAGGATACTTTTGTTTGAGTGGTATCGAGTACTTTTGAAGAAATCAAAAGTTTGGAAGCAATTTGTAAAGACGATTTCAATGAAAACAGAAGTTAACCGGGAAGAGAAGGGAATGGCGAGTTGAAGCCCTGTGGGATTCGAACTGAAAAACCCTGGCTCATAGGCCATGCCCTACCGCTGAGCCACGGGGGCGCCATACT